>NC_141782.1:10928562-11147050 GCF_054643075.1 Acanthaster planci
AACGTGATCTGGCAAGGGCAGGGCAGATCACCTCCTGAGGATAGCACAAGAGCTACCCCTGCTACCCGGAACAAGGATAAACTACTCAACTTGGACATCGGGCAGTCGCACATCCAGTCAGCCAGGCAGTCGCACAACCAGTCAGTATCTGCAGAAAAACAAAAAAAGACTACAGCGCAAGTTTAAACATGAAAAAACAACAATTTCCGACTAAATATTAAAAAAAAAATAAGCAATTAAACGAATGATTCAGAAAACGCAGACAACAAATAACAGGACCAACGTGATCTGGCAAGGGCAGGGCCGATCACCTCCTGAGGGTAGCAAGAGCTACCCCTGCTACCCGGAACAAGGATAAACTACTCAACTTGGACATCGGGCAGTCGCACATCCAGTCAGCCAGGCAGTCGCACATCCAGTCAGTATCTGCAGAAAAACAAAAAAGACTACAGCGCAAGTTTAAACATGAAAAAACAACAATTTCAGACTAAATATTAAAAAAAATAAGCAATTAAACGAATGATTCACAAAACGCAGACAACAAATAACAGGACCAACGTGATCTGGCAAGGGCAGGGCCGATCACCTCCTGAGGGTAGCAAGAGCTACCCCTGCTACCCGAAACAAGGATAAACTACTCAACTTGGACATCGGGCAGTCGCACATCCAGTCAGTCAGGCAGTCGCACATCCAGTCAGTATCTGCAGAAAAACAAAAAAGACTAAAGCGCAAGTTTAAACATGAAAAAACAACAATTTCAGACTAAATATTGAAAAAAATAAGCAATTAAACGAATGATTCACAAAACGCAGACAACAAATAACAGGACCAACGTGATCTGGCAAGGGCAGGGCCGATCACCTCCTGAGGGTAGCAAGAGCTACCCCTGCTACCCGGAACAAGGATAAACTACTCAACTTGGACATCGGGCAGTCGCACATCCAGTCAGCCAGGCAGTCGCACATCCAGTCAGTATCTGCAGAAAAACAAAAAAGACTACAGCGCAAGTTTAAACATGAAAAAACAACAATTTCCGACTAAATATTATAAAAAATAAGCAATTAAACGAATGATTCACAAAACGCAGACAACAAATAACAGGACCAACGTGATCTGGCAAGGGCAGGGCCGATCACCTCCTGAGGATAGCAAGAGCTACCCCTGATACCCGGAACAAGGATAAACTACTCAACTTGGACATCGGGCAGTCGCACATCCAGTCAGCCAGGCAGTCGCACATCCAGTCAGTATCTGCAGAAAAACAAAAAAGACTACAGCGCAAGTTTAAACATGAAAAAACAACAATTTCCGACTAAATATTATAAAAAATAAGCAATTAAACGAATGATTCACAAAACGCAGACAACAAATAACAGGACCAACGTGATCTGGCAAGGGCAGGGCCGATCACCTCCTGAGGATAGCACAAGAGCTACCCCTGCTACCCGGAACAAGGATAAACTACTCAACTTGGACATCGGGCAGTCGCACATCCAGTCAGCCAGGCAGTCGCACATCCAGTCAGTATCTGCAGAAAAACAAAAAAAGACTACAGCGCAAGTTTAAACATGAAAAAACAACAATTTCCGACTAAATATTAAAAAAAAAATAAGCAATTAAACGAATGATTCACAAAACGCAGACAACAAATAACAGGACCAACGTGATCTGGCAAGGGCAGGGCCGATCACCTCTTGAGGGTGGTGAGAGCTACCCCTGCTACCCGGAAAAAGGATAAACTTCTCAACTTGGACATCGGGCAGTCGCACATCCAGTCAGTCAGGCAGTCGCACATCCAGTCAGTATCTGCAGAAAAACAAAAAAGACTACAGAGCAAGTTTAAACATGAAAAAACAACAATTTTAGACTAAATATTGAAAAAATAAGCACTTAAACCAATGACTCACAAAACGCAGACAACAAATAACAGGACCAACGTGATCTGGCAAGGGCAGGGCCGATCACCTCCTGAGGATAGCACAAGAGCTACCCCTGCTACCCGGAACAAGGATAAACTACTCAACTTGGACATCGGGCAGTCGTACATCCAGTCAGCCAGGCAGTTGCACATCCAGTCAGTATCTGCAGAAAAACAAAAAAGACTACAGCGCAAGTTTAAACATGAAAAAACAACAATTTTAGACTAAATATTGAAAAAATAAGCAATTAAACCAATGACTCACAAAACACAGACAACAAATAACAGGACCAACGTGATCTGGCAAGGGCAGGGCCGATCACCTCCTGAGGGTAGAAAGAGCTGCCCCTGCTACCCGGAACAAGGATAAACTACTCAACTTGGACATCGGGCAGTCGCAGATCCAGTCTGCCAGGCAGTCGCACATCCAGTCAGTATCTGCAGAAAAACAAAAAAGACTACAGCGCAAGTTTAAACATGAAAAAACAACAATTTTAGACTAAATATTGAAAAAATAAGCACTTAAACCAATGACTCACAAAACGCAGACAACAAATAACAGGACCAACGTGATCTGGCAAGGGCAGGGCCGATCACCTCCTGAGGATAGCACAAGAGCTACCCCTGCTACCCGGAACAAGGATAAACTACTCAACTTGGACATCGGGCAGTCGCACATCCAGTCAGCCAGGCAGTCGCACATCCAGTCAGTATCTGCAGAAAAACAAAAAAGACTACAGCGCAAGTTTAAACATGAAAAAACAACAATTTCAGACTAAATATTGAAAAAAATAAGCAATTAAACGAATGATTCACAAAACGCAGACAACAAATAACAGGACCAACGTGATCTGGCAAGGGCAGGGCCGATCACCTCCTGAGGATAGCGCAAGAGCTACCCCTGCTACCCGGAACAAGGATAAACTGCTCAACTTGGACATCGGGCAGTCGCACATCCAGTCAGCCAGGCAGTCGCACATCCAGTCAGTATCTGCAGAAAAACAAAAAAGACTACAGCGCAAGTTTAAACATGAAAAAACAACAATTTCCGACTAAATTTTAAAAAAAAAACAAGCAATTAAACGAATGATTCACAAAACGCAGACAACAAATAACAGGACCAATGTGATCTGGCAAGGGCAGGGCCGATCACCTCCTGAGGGTAGAAAGAGCTACCCCTGCTACCCGGAACAAGGATAAACTACTCAACTTGGACATCGGGCAGTCGCACATCCAGTCAGTCAGGCAGTCGCACATCCAGTCAGTATCTGCAGAAAAACAAAAAAGACTACAGCGCAAGTTTAAACATGAAAAAACAACAATTTTAGACTAAATATTGAAAAAATAAGCACTTAAACCAATGACTCACAAAACGCAGACAACAAATAACAGGACCAACGGGATCTGGCAAGGGCAGGGCCGATCACCTCCTGAGGATAGCACAAGAGCTACCCCTGCTATCCGGAACAAGGATAAACTACTCAACTTGGACATCGGGCAGTCGCACATCCAGTCAGCCAGGCAGTCGCACATCCAGTCAGTATCTGCAGAAAAACAAAAAAGACTACAGCGCAAGTTTAAACATGAAAAAACAACAATTTTAGACTAAATATTGAAAAAATAAGCACTTAAACCAATGACTCACAAAACGCAGACAACAAATAACAGGACCAACGTAATCTGGCAAGGGCAGGGCCGATCACCTCCTGAGGATAGCACAAGAGCTACCCCTGCTACCCGGAACAAGGATAAACTACTCAACTTGGACATCGGGCAGTCGCACATCCAGTCAGCCAGGCAGTCGCACATTCAGTCAGTATCTGCAGAAAAACAAAAAAGACTACAGCGCAAGTTTATACATGAAAAAACAACAATTTTAGACTAAATATTGAAAAAATAAGCAATTAAACCAATGACTCACAAAACACAGACAACAAATAACAGGACCAACGTGATCTGGCAAGGGCAGGGCCGATCACCTCCTGAGGATAGCACAAGAGCTACCCCTGCTACCCGGAACAAGGATAAACTACTCAACTTGGACATCGGGCAGTCGCACATCCAGTCAGCCAGGCAGTCGCACATCCAGTCAGTATCTGCAGAAAAACAAAAAAGACTACAGCGCAAGTTTAAACATGAAAAAACAACAATTTCCGACTAAATATTAAAAAAAAATAAGCAATTAAACGAATGATTCACAAAACGCAGACAACAAATAACAGGACCAACGTGATCTGGCAAGGGCAGGGCCGATCACCTCCTGAGGGTAGCAAGAGCTACCCCTGCTACCCGGAACAAGGATAAACTACTCAACTTGGACATCGGGCAGTCGCACATCCAGTCAGCCAGGCAGTCGCACATCCAGTCAGTATCTGCAGAAAAACAAAAAAGACTACAGCGCAAGTTTAAACATGAAAAAACAACAATTTCAGACTAAATATTGAAAAAATAAGCAATTAAACCAATGACTCACAAAACGCAGACAACAAATAACAGGACCAACGTGATCTGGCAAGGGCAGGGCCGATCACCTCCTGAGGATAGCACAAGAGCTACCCCTGCTACCCTGAACAAGGATAAACTATTCAACTTGGACATCGGGCAGTCGCACATCCAGTCAGCCAGGCAGTCGCACATCCAGTCAGTATCTGCAGAAAAACAAAAAAGACTACAGCGCAAGTTTAAACATGAAAAAACAACAATTTCCGACTAAATATTAAAAAAAAATAAGCAATTAAACGAATGATTCACAAAACGCAGACAACAAATAACAGGACCAACGTGATCTGGCAAGGGCAGGGCCGATCACCTCCTGAGGGTAGCAAGAGCTACCCCTGCTACCCGGAACAAGGATAAACTACTCAACTTGGACATCGGGCAGTCGCACATCCAGTCAGCCAGGCAGTCGCACATCCAGTCAGTATCTGCAGAAAAACAAAAAAGACTACAGCGCAAGTTTAAACATGAAAAAACAACAATTTCCGACTAAATATTAAAAAAAAATAAGCAATTAAACCAATGACTCACAAAACGCAGACAACAAATAACAGGACCAACGTGATCTGGCAAGGGCAGGGCCGATCACCTCCTGAGGGTAGCACAAGAGCTACCCCTGCTACCCGGAACAAGGATAAACTACTCAACTTGGACATCGGGCAGTCGCACATCCAGTCAGCCAGGCAGTCGCACATCCAGTCAGTATCTGCAGAAAAACAAAAAAGACTACAGCGCAAGTTTAAACATGAAAAAACAACAATTTCAGACTAAATATTAAAAAAAAATAAGCAATTAAACGAATGATTCACAAAACGCAGACAACAAATAACAGGACCAACGTGATCTGGCAAGGGCAGGGCCGATCACCTCCTGAGGGTAGCAAGAGCTACCCCTGCTACCCGGAACAAGGATAAACTACTCAACTTGGACATCGGGCAGTCGCACATCCAGTCAGCCAGGCAGTCGCACATCCAGTCAGTATCTGCAGAAAAACAAAAAAGACTACAGCGCAAGTTTAAACATGAAAAAACAACAATTTCCGACTAAATATTAAATAAAATAAGCAATTAAACCAATGACTCACAAAACGCAGACAACAAATAACAGGACCAACGTGATCTGGCAAGGGCAGGGCCGATCACCTCCTGAGGGTAGAAAGAGCTACCCCTGCTACCCGGAACAAGGATAAACTACTCAACTTGGACATCGGGCAGTCGCACATCCAGTCAGCCAGGCAGTCGCACATCCAGTCAGGATCTGCAGAAAAACAAAAAAGACTACAGCGCAAGTTTAAACATGAAAAAACAACAATTTCCAACTAAATATTAAAAAAAAATAGGCAATTAAACGAATGATTCAAAAAACGCAGACAACAAATAACAGGACCTACGTGATCTGGCAAGGGCAGGGCCGATCACCTCCTGAGGGTAGCAAGAGCTACCCCTGCTACCCGGAACAAGGATAAACTACTCAACTTGGACATCGGGCAGTCGCACATCCAGTCAGCCAGGCAGTCGCACATCCAGTCAGTATCTGCAGAAAAACAAAAAAGACTACAGCGCAAGTTTAAACATGAAAAAACAACAATTTCCGACTAAATATTAAATAAAATAAGCAATTAAACGAATGATTCACAAAACGCAGACAACAAATAACAGGACCAACGTGATCTGGATAGGGGAGGGCCGATCACCTCCTGAGGGTAGCAAGAGCTACCCCTGCTACCCGGAACAAGGATAAACTACTCAACTTGGACATCGGGCAGTCGCACATCCAGTCAGCCAGGCAGTCGCACATCCAGTCAGTATCTGCAGAAAAACAAAAAAGACTAAAGCGCAAGTTTAAACATGAAAAAACAACAATTTCCGACTAAATATTAAAAAAAATAAGCAATTAAACGAATGAATCACAACACGCAGACAACAAATAACAGGACCAACGTGATCTGGCAAGGGCAGGGCCGATCACCTCCTGAGGGTAGCAAGAGCTACCCCTGCTACCCGGAACAAGGATAAACTACTCAACTTGGACATCGGGCAGTCGCACATCCAGTCAGCCAGGCAGTCGCACATCCAGTCAGTATCTGCAGAAAAACAAAAAAGACTAAAGCGCAAGTTTAAACATGAAAAAACAATAATTTCAGACTAAATAGTGAATAAATAAGCAATTAAACGAATGAATCACAACACGCAGACAACAAATAACAGGACCAACGTGATCTGGCAAGGGCAGGGCCGATCACCTCCTGAGGGTAGCAAGAGCTACCCCTGCTACCCGGAACAAGGATAAACTACTCAACTTGGACATCGGGCAGTCGCACATCCAGTCAGCCAGGCAGTTGCACATCCAGTCAGTATCTGCAGAAAAACAAAAAAGACTACAGCGCAAGTTTAAACATAAAAAAACAACAATTTTAGACTAAATATTGAAAAAATAAGCACTTAAACCAATGACTCACAAAACGCAGACAACAAATAACAGGACCAACGTGATCTGGCAAGGGCAGGGCCGATCACCTCCTGAGGGTAGCAAGAGCTACCCCTGCTACCCGGAACAAGGATAAACTACTCAACTTGGACATCGGGCAGTCGCACATCCAGTCAGCCAGGCAGTCGCACATCCAGTCAGTATCTGCAGAAAAACAAAAAAGACTACAGCGCAAGTTTAAACATGAAAAAACAACAATTTTAGACTAAATATTGAAAAAATAAGCAATTAAACCAATGACTCACAAAACGCAGACAACAAATAACAGGACCAACGTGATCTGGCAAGGGCAGGGCCGATCACCTCCTGAGGATAGCACAAGAGCTACCCCTGCTACCCGGAACAAGGATAAACTACTCAACTTGGACATCGGGCAGTCGCACATCCAGTCAGCCAGGCAGTCGCACATCCAGTCAGTATCTGCAGAAAAACAAAAAAGACTACAGCGCAAGTTTAAACATGAAAAAACAACAATTTTAGACTAAATATTGAAAAAATAGGCACTTAAACCAATGACTCACAAAACGCAGACAACAAATAACAGGACCAACGTGATTTGGCAAGGGCAGGGCCAATCACCTCCTGAGGATAGCACAAGAGCTACCCCTGCTACCCGGAACAAGGATAAACTACTCAACTTGGACATCGGGCAGTCGCACATCCAGTCAGCCAGGCAGTCGCACATCCAGTCAGTATCTGCAGAAAAACAAAAAAGACTACAGCGCAAGTTTAAACATGAAAAAACAACAATTTTAGACTAAATATTGAAAAAATAGGCAATTAAACCAATGACTCACAAAACGCAGACAACAAATAACAGGACCAACGTGATCTGGCAAGGGCAGGGCCGATCACCTCCCGAGGATAGCACAAGAGCTACCCCTGCTACCCGGAACAAGGATAAACTACTCAACTTGGACATCGGGCAGTCGCACATCCAGTCAGCCAGGCAGTCGCACATCCAGTCAGTATATGCAGAAAAACAAAAAAGACTACAGCGCAAGTTTAAACATGAAAAAACAACAATTTCCGCCTAAATATTAAAAAAAAACAAGCAATTAAACGAATGATTCACAAAACGCAGACAACAAATAACAGGACCAACGTGATCTGGCAAGGGCAGGGCCGATCACCTCCTGAGGGTAGCAAGAGCTACCCCTGCTACCCAGAACAAGGATAAACTACTCAACTTGGACATCGGGCAGTCGCACATCCAGTCAGCCAGGCAGTCGCACATCCAGTCAGTATCTGCAGAAAAACAAAAAAGACTACAGCGCAAGTTTAAACATGAAAAAACAACAATTTCCGACTAAATATTAAAAAAAATAAGCAATTAAACGAATGATTCACAAAACGCAGACAACAAATAACAGGACCAACGTGATCTGGCAAGGGCAGGGCCGATCACCTCCTGAGGGTAGCAAGAGCTACCCCTGCTACCCGGAACAAGGATAAACTACTCAACTTGGACATCGGGCAGTCGCACATCCAGTCAGCCAGGCAGTCGCACATCCAGTCAGTATCTGCAAAAAAACAAAAAAGACTACAGCGCAAGTTTAAACATGAAAAAACAACAATTTCCGACTAAATATTAAAAAAAAATAAGCAATTAAACGAATGAGTCACAAAACGCAGACAACAAATAACAGGACCAACGTGATCTGGCAAGGGCAGGGCCAATCACCTCCTGAGGGTAGCAAGAGCTACCCCTGCTACCCGAAACAAGGATAAACTACTCAACTTGGACATCAGGCAGTCGCACATCCAGTCAGCCAGGCAGTCGCACATCCAGTCAGTATCTGCAGAAAAACAAAAAAAGACTAAAGCGCAAGTTTAAACATGAAAAAACAACAATTTCCGACTAAATATTAAATAAAATAAGCAATTAAACGAATGATTCACAAAACGCAGACAACAAATAACAGGACCAACGTGATCTGGCAAGGGCAGGGCCGATCACCTCCTGAGGATAGCACAAGAGCTACCCCTGCTACCCGGAACAAGGATAAACTACTCAACTTGGACATCGGGCAGTCGCACATCCAGTCAGCCAGGCAGTCGCACATCCAGTCAGTATCTGCAGAAAAACAAAAAAAGACTACAGCGCAAGTTTAAACATGAAAAAACAACAATTTTAGACTAAATATTGAAAAAATAGGCACTTAAAGCAATGACTCACAAAACGCAGACAACAAATAACAGGACCAACGTGATCTGGCAAGGGCAGGGCCGATCAACTCCTAAGGATAGCACAAGAGCTACCCCTGCTACCCGGAACAAGGATAAACTACTCAACTTGGACATCGGGCAGTCGCACATCCAGTCAGCCAGGCAGTCGCACATCCAGTCAGTATCTGCAGAAAAACAAAAAAAGACTACAGCGCAAGTTTAAACATGAAAAAACAACAATTTTAGACTAAATATTGAAAAAATAGGCACTTAAAGCAATGACTCACAAAACGCAGACAACAAATAACAGGACCAACGTGATCTGGCAAGGGCAGGGCCGATCAACTCCTAAGGATAGCACAAGAGCTACCCCTGCTACCCGGAACAAGGATAAACTACTCAACTTGGACATCGGGCAGTCGCACATCCAGTCAGTCAGGCAGTCGCACATCCAATCAGTATCTGCAGAAAAACAAAAAAGACTACAGCGCAAGTTTAAACATGAAAAAACAACAATTTCAGACTAAATATTGAAAAAAATAAGCAATTCAACGAATGATTCACAAAACGCAGACAACAAATAACAGGACCAACGTGATCTGGCAAGGGCAGGGCCGATCACCTCCTGAGGGTAGCAAGAGCTACCCCTGCTACCCGGAACAAGGATAAACTACTCAACTTGGACATCGGGCAGTCGCACATCCAGTCAGTCAGGCAGTCGCACATCCAGTCAGTATCTGCAAAAAAACAAAAAAGACTACAGCGCAAGTTTAAACATGAAAAAACAACAATTTCCGACTAAATATTAAAAAAAATAAGCAATTAAACGAATGATTCACAAAACGCAGACAACAAATAACAGGACCAACGTGATCTGGCAAGGGCAGGGCCGATCACCTCCTGAGGATAGCACAAGAGCTACCCCTGCTACCCGGAACAAGGATAAACTACTCAACTTGGACATCGGGCAGTCGCACATCCAGTCAGCCAGGCAGTCGCACATCCAGTCAGTATCTGCAGAAAAACAAAAAAGACTACAGCGCAAGTTTAAACATGAAAAAACAACAATTTCCGACTAAATATTAAAAAAAATAAGCAATTCAACGAATGATTCACAAAACGCAGACAACAAATAACAGGACCAATGTGATCTGGCAAGGGCAGGGCCGATCACCTCCTGAGGGTAGCAAGAGCTACCCCTGCTACCCGGAACAAGGATAAACTACTCAACTTGGACATCGGGCAGTCGCACATCCAGTCAGCCAGGCAGTCGCACATCCGGTCAGTATCTGCAGAAAAACAAACAAGACTACAGCGCAAGTTTAAACATGAAAAAACAACAATTTCCGACTAAATATTAAAAAAAAATAAGCAATTCAACGAATGATTCACAAAACGCAGACAACAAATAACAGGACCAACGTGATCTGGATAGCGCAGGGCCGATCACCTCCTGAGGGTAGCAAGAGCTACCCCTGCTACCCGGAACAAGGATAAACTACTCAACTTGGACATCGGGCAGTCGCACATCCAGTCAGCCAGGCAGTCGCACATCCAGTCAGTATCTGCAGAAAAACAAAAAAGACTACAGCGCAAGTTTAAACATGAAAAAACAACAATTTCAGACTAAATATTAAATAAAATAAGCAATTAAACGAATGATTCACAAAACGCAGACAACAGATAACAGGACCAACGTGATCTGGCAAGGGCAGGGCCGATCACCTCCTGAGGGTAGCAAGAGCTACCCCTGCTACCCGGAACAAGGATAAACTACTCAACTTGGACATCGGGCAGTCGCACATCCAGTCAGTCAGGCAGTCGCACATCCAGTCAGTATCTGCAGAAAAACAAATAAGACTAAAGCGCAAGTTTAAACTTGAAAAAACAACAATTTCAGACTAAATATTGAAAAAAATAAGCAATTAAACGAATGATTCACAAAACGCAGACAACAAATAACAGGACCAACGTGATCTGGCAAGGGCAGGGCCGATCACCTCCTGAGGATAGCACAAGAGCTACCCCTGCTACCCGGAACAAGGATAAACTACTCAACTTGGACATCGGGCAGTCGCACATCCAGTCAGCCAGGCAGTCGCACATCCAGTCAGTATCTGCAGAAAAACAAAAAAAGACTACAGCGCAAGTTTAAACATGAAAAAACAACAATTTTAGACTAAATATTGAAAAAATAGGCACTTAAAGCAATGACTCACAAAACGCAGACAACAAATAACAGGACCAACGTGATCTGGCAAGGGCAGGGCCGATCACCTCCTGAGGATAGCACAAGAGCTACCCCTGCTACCCGGAACAAGGATAAACTACTCAACTTGGACATCGGGCAGTCGCACATCCAGTCAGTCAGGCAGTCGCACATCCAGTCAGTATCTGCAGAAAAACAAAAAAGACTACAGCGCAAGTTTAAACATGAAAAAACAACAATTTCAGACTAAATATTGAAAAAAATAAGCAATTCAACGAATGATTCACAAAACGCAGACAACAAATAACAGGACCAACGTGATCTGGCAAGGGCAGGGCCGATCACCTCCTGAGGATAGCACAAGAGCTACCCCTGCTACCCGGAACAAGGATAAACTACTCAACTTGGACATCGGGCAGTCGCACATCCAGTCAGTCAGGCAGTCGCACATCCAGTCAGTATCTGCAGAATAACAAAAAAGACTACAGCGCAAGTTTAAACATGAAAAAACAACAATTTCCGACTAAATATTAAATAAAATAAGCAATTAAACGAATGATTCACAAAACGCAGACAACAAATAACAGGACCAACGTGATCTGGCAAGGGCAGGGCCGATCACCTCCTGAGGATAGCACAAGAGCTACCCCTGCTACCCGGAACAAGGATAAACTACTCAACTTGGACATCGGGCAGTCGCACATCCAGTCAGCCAGGCAGTCGCACATCCAGTCAGTATCTGCAGAAAAACAAAAAAAGACTACAGCGCAAGTTTAAACATGAAAAAACAACAATTTTAGACTAAATATTGAAAAAATAGGCACTTAAAGCAATGACTCACAAAACGCAGACAACAAATAACAGGACCAACGTGATCTGGCAAGGGCAGGGCCGATCACCTCCTGAGGGTAGCAAGAGCTACCCCTGCTGACCGGAACAAGGATAAACTACTCAACTTGGACATCGGGCAGTCGCACATCCAGTCAGCCAGGCAGTCGCACATCCAGTCAGTATCTGCAGAAAAACAAAAAAGACTACAGCGCAAGTTTAAACATGAAAAAACAACAATTTCAGACTAAATATTAAAAAAAAAATAAGCAATTAAACGAATGATTCACAAAACGCAGACAACAAATAACAGGACCAACGTGATCTGGCAAGGGCAGGGCCGATCACCTCCTGAGGGTAGCAAGAGCTACCCCTGCTACCCGGAACAAGGATAAACTACTCAACTTGGACATCGGGCAGTCGCACATCCAGTCAGTATCTGCAGAAAAACAAAAAAGACTACAGCGCAAGTTTAAACATGAAAAAACAACAATTTTAGACTAAATATTGAAAAAATTAGCAATTAAACCAATGACTCACAAAACACAGACAAAAAATAACAGGACCAACGTGATCTGGCAAGGGCAGGGCCGAACACCTCCTGAGGATAGCACAAGAGCTACCCCTGCTACCCGGAACAAGGATAAACTACTCAACTTGGACATCGGGCAGTCGCACATCCAGTCAGCCAGGCAGTCGCACATCCAGTCAGTATCTGCAGAAAAACAAAAAAGACTACAGCGCAAGTTTAAACATGAAAAAACAACAATTTTAGACTAAATATTGAAAAAATAGGCACTTAAAGCAATGACTCACAAAACGCAGACAACAAATAACAGGACCAACGTGATCTGGCAAGGGCAGGGCCGATCACCTCCTGAGGGTAGCAAGAGCTACCCCTGCTACCCGGAACAAGGATAAACTACTCAACTTGGATATCGGGCAGTCGCACATCCAGTCAGCCAGGCAGTCGCACATCCAGTCAGTATCTGCAGAAAAACAAAAAAGACTACAGCGCAAGTTTAAACATGAAAAAACAACAATTTCCGACTAAATATTAAAAAAAAAATAAGCAATTAAACGAATGATTCACAAAACGCAGACAACAAATAACAGGACCAACGTGATCTGGCAAGGGCAGGGCCGATCACCTCCTGAGGGTAGCAAGAGCTACCCCTGCTACCCGGAACAAGGATAAACTACTCAACTTGGACATCGGGCAGTCGTACATCCAGTCAGCCAGGCAGTCGCACATCCAGTCAGTATCTGCAGAAAAACAAAAAAGACTACAGCGCAAGTTTAAACTAGAAAAAACAACAATTTTAGACTAAATATTGAAAAAATAAGCACTTAAACCAATGACTCACAAAACGCAGACAACAAATAACAGGACCAACGTGATCTGGCAAGGGCAGGGCCGATCACCTCCTGAGGGTAGCAAGAGCTACCCCTGCTACCCGGAACAAGGATAAACTACTCAACTTGGACATCGGGCAGTCGCACATCCAGTCAGCCAGGCAGTCGCACATCCAGTCAGTATCTGCAGAAAAACAAAAAAGACTACAGCGCAAGTTTAAACATGAAAAAACAACAATTTCAGACTAAATATTAAATAAAATAAGCAATTAAACGAATGATTCACAAAACGCAGACAACAAATAACAGGACCAACGTGATCTGGCAAGGGCAGGGCCGATCACCTCCTGAGGGTAGCAAGAGCTACCCCTGCTACCCGAAACAAGGATAAACTACTCAACTTGGACATCGGGCAGTCGCACATCCAGTCAGCCAGGCAGTCGCACATCCAGTCAGTATCTGCAGAAAAACAAAAAAGACTACAGCGCAAGTTTAAACATGAAAAAACAACAATTTCCGACTAAATATTAAAAAAAATAAGCAATTAAACGAATGATTCACAAAACGCAGACAACAAATAACAGGACCAACGTGATCTGGCAAGGGCAGGGCCGATCACCTCCTGAGGATAGCACAAGAGCTACCCCTGCTACCCGGAACAAGGATAAACTACTCAACTTGGACATCGGGCAGTCGCACATCCAGTCAGCCAGGCAGTCGCACATCCAGTCAGTATCTGCAGAAAAACAAAAAAGACTACAGCGCAAGTTTAAACATGAAAAAACAACAATTTCAGACTAAATATTGAAAAAATAAGCAATTAAACGAATGATTCACAAAACGCAGACAACAAATAACAGGACCAACGTGATCTGGCAAGGGCAGGGCCGATCACCTCCTGAGGGTAGCAAGAGCTACCCCTGCTACCCGGAACAAGGATAAACTACTCAACTTGGACATCGGGCAGTCGTACATCCAGTCAGCCAGGCAGTCGCACATCCAGTCAGTATCTGCAGAAAAACAAAAAAGACTACAGCGCAAGTTTAAACATGAAAAAACAACAATTTTAGACTAAATATTGAAAAAATAAGCACTTAAACCAATGACTCACAAAACGCAGACAACAAATAACAGGACCAACGTGATCTGGCAAGGGCAGGGCCGATCACCTCCTGAGGGTAGCAAGAGCTACCCCTGCTACCCGGAACAAGGATAAACTACTCAACTTGGACATCGGGCAGTCGCACATCCAGTCAGCCAGGCAGTCGCACATCCAGTCAGTATCTGCAGAAAAACAAAAAAGACTACAGCGCAAGTTTAAATATGAAAAAACAACAATTTCAGACCAAATATTGAAAAAATAAGCAATTAAACGAATGATTCACAAAACGCAGACAACAAATAACAGGACCAACGTGATCTGGCAAGGGCAGGGCCAATCACCTCCTGAGGGTAGCAAGAGCTACCCCTGCTACCCGGAACAAGGATAAACTACTCAACTTGGACATCGGGCAGTCGTACATCCAGTCAGCCAGGCAGTCGCACATCCAGTCAGTATCTGCAGAAAAACAAAAAAGACTACAGCGCAAGTTTAAACATGAAAAAACAACAAATTTAGACTAAATATTGAAAAAATAAGCACTTAAACGAATGATTCACAAAACGCAGACAACAAATAACAGGACCAACGTGATCTGGCAAGGGCAGGGCCGATCACCTCCTAAAGGGTAGCAAGAGCTACCCCTGCTACCCGGAACAAGGATAAACTACTCAACTTGGACATCGGGCAGTCGCACATCCAGTCAGGCAGGCAGTCGCACATCCAGTCAGTATCTGCAGAAAAACAAAAAAGACTACAGCGCAAGTTTAAACATGAAAAAACAACAATTTCAGACCAAATATTGAAAAAATAAGCAATTAAACGAATGATTCACAAAACGCAGACAACAAATAACAGGACCAACGTGATCTGGCAAGGGCAGGGCCAATCACCTCCTGAGGGTAGCAAGAGCTACCCCTGCTACCCGGAACAAGGATAAACTACTCAACTTGGACATCGGGCAGTCGTACATCCAGTCAGCCAGGCAGTCGCACATCCAGTCAGTATCTGCAGAAAAACAAAAAAGACTACAGCGCAAGTTTAAACATGAAAAAACAACAATTTTAGACTAAATATTGAAAAAATAAGCAATTAAACCAATGACTCACAAAACGCAGACAACAAATAACAGGACCAACGTGATCTGGCAAGGGCAGGGCCGATCACCTCCTGAGGATAGCACAAGAGCTACCCCTGCTACCCGGAACAAGGATAAACTACTCAACTTGGACATCGGGCAGTCGCACATCCAGTCAGCCAGGCAGTCGCACATCCAGTCAGTATCTGCAGAAAAACAAAAAAGACTACAGCGCAAGTTTAAACATGAAAAAACAACAATTTCCGACTAAATATTAAACAAAATAAGCAATTAAACGAATGATTCACAAAACGCAGACAACAAATAACAGGACCAACGTGATCTGGCAAGGGCAGGGCCGATCACCTCCTGAGGGTAGCAAGAGCTACCCCTGCTACCCGGAACAAGGATAAACTACTCAACTTGGACATCGGGCAGTCGCACATCCAGTCAGCCAGGCAGTCGCACATCCAGTCAGTATCTGCAGAAAAACAAAAAAGACTACAGCGCGAGTTTAAACATGAAAAAACAACAATTTCAGACTAAATATTAAAATTAAATAAGCAATTAAACGAATGATTCACAAAACGCAGACAACAAATAACAGGACCAACGTGATCTGGCAAGGGCAGGGCCGATCACCTCCTGAGGGTAGCAAGAGCTACCCCTGCTACCCGGAACAAGGATAAACTACTCAACTTGGACATCGGGCAGTCGCACATCCAGTCAGCCAGGCAGTCGCACATCCAGTCAGTATCTGCAGAAAAACAAAAAAGACTACAGCGCAAGT
The DNA here is from genome assembly GCF_054643075.1 of Acanthaster planci. Lineage (NCBI taxonomy): Eukaryota > Metazoa > Echinodermata > Asteroidea > Valvatida > Acanthasteridae > Acanthaster > Acanthaster planci. The sequence continues at coordinate 10,944,993 of NC_141782.1, forward strand.
TTAAACATGAAAAAACAACAATTTCCGACTAAATATTAAAAAAAATAAGCAATTAAACGAATGATTTAGAAAACGCAGACAACAAATAACAGGACCAACGTGATCTGGCAAGGGCAGGGCCGATCACCTCCTGAGGGTAGCAAGAGCTACCCCTGCTACCCGGAACAAGGATAAACTACTCAACTTGGACATCGGGCAGTCGCACATCCAGTCAGCCAGGCAGTCGCACATCCAGTCAGTATCTGCAGAAAAACAAAAAAGACTACAGCGCAAGTTTAAACATGAAAAAACAATTTCCGACTAAATATTAAAAAAAAATAAGCAATTAAACGAATGATTCACAAAACGCAGACAACAAATAACAGGACCAACGTGATCTGGCAAGGGCAGGGCCGATCACCTCCTGAGGGTAGCAAGAGCTACCCCTGCTACCCGGAACAAGGATAAACTACTCAACTTGGACATCGGGCAGTCGCACATCCAGTCAGCCAGGCAGTCGCACATCCAGTCAGTATCTGCAGAAAAACAAAAAAGACTACAGCGCAAGTTTAAACATGAAAAAACAACAATTTCCGACTAAATATTAAAAAAAAATTAGCAATTAAACGAATGATTCAGAAAACGCAGACAACAAATAACAGGACCAACGTGATCTGGCAAGGGCATGGCCAATCACCTCCTGGGGGAGCAAGAGCTATCCCTGCTACCCGGAACAAGGATAAACTACTCAACTTGGACATCGGGCAGTCGCACATCCAGTCAGCCAGGCAGTCGCACATCCAGTCAGTATCTGCAGAAAAACAAAAAAGACTAAAGCGCCAGTTTAAACATGAAAAAACAACAATTTCAGACTAAATATTAAAAAAAAATAAGCAATTAAACGAATGATTCACAAAACGCAGACAACAAATAACAGGACCAACGTGATCTGGCAAGGGCAGGGCCGATCACCTCCTGGGGGTAGCAAGAGCTACCCCTGCTACCCGGAACAAGGATAAACTACTCAACTTGGACATCGGGCAGTCGCACATCCAGTCAGTCAGGCAGTCGCACATCCAGTCAGTATCTGCAGAAAAACAAAAAAGACTAAAGCGCAAGTTTAAACATGAAAAAACAACAATTTCAGACTAAATATTAAATAAAATAAGCAATTAAACGAATGATTCACAAAACGCAGACAACAAATAACAGGACCAACGTGATCTGGCAAGGGCATGCAGGGCCTATCACCTCCTGAGGGTAGCAAGAGCTACCCCTGCTACCCGGAACAAGGATAAACTACTCAACTTGGACATCGGGCAGTCGCACATCCAGTCAGCCAGGCAGTCGCACATCCAGTCAGTATCTGCAGAAAAACAAAAAAGACTACAGCGCAAGTTCAAACATGAAAAAACAACAATTTCCGACTAAATATTAAAAAAAATAAGCAATTCAACGAATGATTCACAAAACGCAGACAACAAATAACAGGACCAACGTGATCTGGCAAGGGCAGGGCCGATCACCTCCTGAGGGTAGCAAGAGCTACCCCTGCTACCCGGAACAAGGATAAACTACTCAACTTGGACATCGGGCAGTCGCACATCCAGTCAGCCAGGCAGTCGCACATCCAGTCAGTATCTGCAGAAAAACAAAAAAGACTACAGCGCAAGTTTAAACATGAAAAAACAACAATATCCGACAAAATATTAATAAAAAATAAGCAATTAAACGAATGATTCACAAAACGCAGACAACAAATAACAGGACCAACGTGATCTGGCAAGGGCAGGGCCGATCACCTCCTGAGGGTAGCAAGAGCTACCCCTGCTACCCGGAACAAGGATAAACTACTCAACTTGGACATCGGGCAGTCGCACATCCAGTCAGCCAGGCAGTCGCACATCCAGTCAGTATCTGCAGAAAAACAAAAAAGACTACAGCGCAAGTTTAAACATGAAAAAACAACAATTTCCGACTAAATATTAAATAAAATAAACAATTAAACGAATGATTCACAAAACGCAGACAACAAATAACAGGACCAACGTGATCTGGCAAGGGCAGGGCCGATCACCTCCTGAGGGTAGCAAGAGCTACCCCTGCTACCCGGAACAAGGATAAACTACTCAACTTGGACATCGGGCAGTCGCACATCCAGTCAGCCAGGCAGTCGCACATCCAGTCAGTATCTGCAGAAAAACAAAAAAGACTACAGCGCAAGTTTAAACATGAAAAAACAACAATTTCAGACTAAATATTAAAATAAAATAAGCAATTAAACGAATGATTCACAAAAAGCAGACAACAAGTAACAGGACCAACGTGATCTGGCAAGGGCAGGGCCGATCACCTCCTGAGGGTAGCACAAGAGCTACCCCTGCTACCCGGAACAAGAATAAACTACTCAACTTGGACATCGGGCAGTCGCACATCCAGTCAGTATCTGCAGAAAAACAAACAAGACTAAAGAGCAAGGATTGGTACACCTTACTGAATTAGTAATGACGACAAGTTCCTCAAGTCGTCACTAAAAGGTGGAGCACATTCTCAGAGTGACCATTTTTGTAACTTGTTCAGTGAAAGGTAATATATGTTTTCGTTAACAGCTCACCCGCACGGAGTATCCATCTATACATACATCGGCAAGCCTCCAACATCACGACTAGCAGTATGCAGGTTGAAAGTCACGATTGCTGAGCCTGTTGAGTGTTGTTGTTTTTTTCAAATCCCATGGCACTTTTAGCTACTTCTTCTATACGGGCCAACGTTTATTCAGCATCACATTACAGAGTTAGGAAGAAGGTCCCGTTTTAGAGGAAACCGCAGTATCAGGAGAAAATCTGGCGAAAACGTGTGAGAGCGAGTATGGACTGGAAACCAAATGCACAGAAAGCCTGGTTAGCTAGCTAGCCTGCATTAAGAGGCACGCAGTTTTAACACAATGCACGGCAGGCCTGTACGTGATCATCTTTTTCAACGTGTTAATGCGGATACTTCAAATTTCGCGCATTGTGCCGCTCGACGACCACGTGATACTGAATAAAAAGACTACCTCGGTGAATGGGAGTTACACACAATGTGAGAATGAAGATGTTGCGTAACACTCGGCGGAACACATTTCTACCATCCTCTTAACGTTTTGGCAGGAGCTTTGGAAATGGTTACGCAAATATTTTGCAAATTAGTTTGGCCATGTAAAAGGGATGCATTGGGGCCTGGTCGATTCTTCAACGGGTGGCTTTTCTCGAACGAATGCAGGGCGGGGTAAGCCCCCGAGAATGATTAACTCTCCTGACTTGTACATAAAAAGAAAATGATTGTCTCGTCGTAAGTGTGAGAGCACCGTATGTTTTACGTAAGGTATGAAAGTTTTTTTGGCAGATAGTGAAGCGGAAAGCGCTGTAAAAGCTTAGAGCTGGGTAGTTTGTTTTAGGCCACTCGCAGTCCCGCGTCACTCCGTTCATTAAAACATTAAAAAGGAAAAGAAATAAGACATCCCGAGGATAGGACTTAGTTAAGTGCATCACCTTCAATCTAACAATTTCTTAGATACAAATTGGCAGTTTACTTTTTGCCTGCAAGTTATATAGGAGAGATGCAATGCCTCGGAATTAGTCTCCTATACCCGCTCGATCGCCTGTGGGGGGGCTTTTTCCAGAGCAAATTTTCTCCAAGCTGTTGCATGTTTATTTTTTTCATTGTTTTCTTTTGTTCTCCTTTTTCCTTTGCTGGGGTACGGACAGTTGTTACGGAGGGAAGCATTTGGTTTCGACATTTACTGGACAGACGTACGTTTGTGGTTGGCCATTTTGTCTAGTCTGCAAAAAATTGTTAGAGTAATAAGGAAGACCCGGGGGAAGTGACTGCAGCCTTCTTGGAATCAAACAGCGGAAAGTGTTCCAGTATTTCATATGATTTGTTCTTCGGGGCTGTGATGAGATAGTTGCCATTGAAAGCTCCGGTAGCCTCACATATTACCATCTTTCTTTGGGGATTACCAATTTCGGATAAAAATGTGGAATCTTTTCTTATAAAAATTCCCACCCCCTCCTCTTGCGCGCACTAGGATACACAGTACGGGTGGCCTTGTTGCTGAAAGTGGAGACGATCTTATCAGTGTTGATTTCTTAGATGTTTAAATGACGGCTTCCCCACATACCAGAGAGTAGGACCTAGTGTCGTTGACATCCAAGTTCTCATTCAAAGCTTCAGTACTCGTTACATTTTGCATATTCCATCTAAGAATTTAGGATCACCCATGCAAACTTTCAGCCCAAATAATACAAGTGGCCCTACCGTGGCGATATGCTTTGTTTTTTAGGCCGGTAACTTTCATTTTTAGGATAACATGAAAATGCTACATGAAAGCAGCGTCGGAAGACAAAATAAAATTGAAATGAAAATATTCCTTTTTTACATTCACCTAATTTATGTAGGTTCTGAGGATCAAATCACTTGGTGTATGCCTACTTTTAAACGTGACGCTTGCTGAATGCCTTTTTCCTCAAGAAAACTTACTCGGTCTTTGAAAAAATTTTAAGTGTAATTATTCAATAGAAATATATCATGAGTCGAGGAAAAAGAATTGTAATTTTCATGCAGTGTCCTTTTGGGATTTCACTATTCAAGGATCGGCGCGTTCCTGATTTTTTCACAGGAAGATGCTCTTAAAATGTACTCCTGCAGTTTCTGTGGGCCAAGAAATTAATTGTGGGATTCACGGTGTAAGCATGGCACAGAATCAACACCCTAGATTCAAGGGCTCCCATCTTGGGGTGAGCAGACAAAAATGTTTTTGAAAAATCGTCAGAAGAGCCCAAAAAGTCGAGGGATTTCATTTGAAAAATGGCTGCCGACAGACTTGGGGGGAGTTAACTTTTTAGGAGTGAGTTTGTTTTGGGCGGAAAATTAAAATTTAATTTGTCAACCTACTCAAATTTGAAACAGAATAAAATCTGAAGGCCCAAACAACACATTGTTTTTGTTTGAGAGGACTCAGGGACTTAGGTTAAGTGCCTGCAATGCGTAATGGGGCTCCGAACTTAGTTGATTTCACACTGTTTTCTACCGTGACGGAGCTTGAATTAGTGCAGGTTGCACTACACCAAATGCAGGCCCATAGAAAACCGTGCAAAAACAGTCCATTTAATAGCGCCGCTTGTTGACTCTCGGGAAGAGGTTAGCTCCGTTTTTTTTTTTCTCTGGAAATTCAAGATTATGGCCAGAAGATCACCGTTTTCGTTTAAGTTTTATGGGTGGGCAGCCACGATTTTTTTTTTTTTTTTTAAATTCGCCTTTCCCGAAATTTTATGTCTACGGTGCAACCGTCTGCAATCAAGTTATGCGCCCTCTATCTCCCAGAGTGCCGCAGTTAGATGGGTTCAGTTTCTGTTATTTTTTTGTACATAAACCATTAGACTTGGCCAGAGTACCAGACTAGCGGCGAGGAATTCAGCGGAACTTTTCAATTTGTGAGATGCTCAGATCCGTTTGTGGAGAAAAGCTACATGTAACTTGGATTTGTTCGTTGCCTTAGCCTTTCAGCGCGCAATATGGACATTCCCCCTGTCCATCACTGCTTTATGGTATGAATTGTACTGCATTTCTGCCTTGATGGTCGAAGAAGATTGATTACCTGCATTTTAGCATGGAGTTGGGGGGGAGTTATAGCATGTTTAGGCCCCTACAGCTTGCCTAGCAATTAGCATATTCCATGGAGGAAGGAGTCATGCCTAGCCGAGCACAAACTCTGGCATGTCTAGGGCCAATTCAGATTGGGTCTAGGGACAGAAAGAGTTTCACATAGGAACGCCACATGGTCATTTACCCTAACCCCCTAGGGACCATTAAAATCCTGCATAATTGGCCTTGTTGGGTTCAGCATGGTTAGTGTTTTTTTAATTGACACCCTGTGCTATGATGCCGGTCTGAAAAGTTCCTAAATTGAATTTTCCTTGGACCTAGTTGTGGCTATTAAGTCGCTGTAGGGAAGAATTACTGGCATCCGTATATGGAACTCTTCCCCTAATGTTCGGCACTTCATCGATCGTCAGAGCCCATGACCATGTTAGTTGAGTCGTACATGTAAATGCTTAAAGACTGGTGTCCAAGCTGGACTAGGATTGGGTTGGGCATGGGCACAGTCATGACAGTAGGCATGGTTGCCCCAACCTGAGTTTAGTTTTGTTTGACTCTACATACTAGGCCTAACTACATGTAGATTAAAACTCTGACACATGGGTATGGAGCAGTCGGTTTTTAAAATTTGAATAAACCCTACCACATAGTCAAGAACCATGATATGGGGCTCCTCCTGCCGGTAGACCTCGAGGGTTCATCATCTGCCGTGCTGTCACATGGGAGCGGTCAACAAACCCCGGACTGGCCTCTGCCTACATGTGTCCTAGGGATAGGCAGGGCTCCTCAGACATTTGCCAGATCATAGGCAAATGTTAAAAACCATGACATGTAGAGTCGTAGTTTAAGGACACAAGTAATCATGGTCATTTTGTTTTATGTGAGTTGTGACTAACTTTGCTTGGGTAACTCCAGCTGGAATGTCTAATGACAATGAAAACTGTGAAAATTCCGGATGTCATGAGCATTAAGACTGGAAGTTACTGCTGCGGCAGTGAATGCCACCACTTTAAAACAGTTTCTGTTTTGTCCCCATTTGCAGTTGTCTGCTGAGAATGAAAAGATGATAAAAAAATTGAAGAAACTGAAAAGGCGTAATGGAGAACTGGAACTGAAGCTGCGAGATGTTAATGAGAGACTGAGCCATGAGGAGCTGCTCAGAGAGCACGCCCACTATCGAAGGTGAGCAGTGGATGCCTGTGCCCCCCCCCCCCAGCTCCCCCTCCCCCATTTGCAATCTGTGAATAATCTCTGTTTATCTAGCCGTGTAGCTGCAGTTTATTCTCTTGTGGTGCCCCCTTGAAAAAAATGTGTGTGCCCCCCGGGTGCGTCCCCTCCTGGATACTTAGCCACAGTTACACCACTGCTTGGTTGAAAAGCTGCCTCCTCTTGGCATGTTTTTCAGTGTCAGCGTACAGACTGATCCGTCAGGCTACAGACCCTACGCAAGGCACCTACATGTAAAGCCAAACACAAGAAGCAACAAGCAAGACAACACTGACGAACAAAAGAGGGCTGACAGGTGAGATTTTTCGACCTTCCTGAAATGTTCCAAAATGGGCCTTTTTGTAGGAACCCAAGGCTGTTTTCATCAGATGTTTTTGTCCAGGGGGCTTCAAATCTCTTTTGAAGTCATAGTGGGTGCTTTATTTGGTCTGACAGACTTCTCCCAAACCTCGCCGATTTTGAAAGATTTGTGGAGGTAAATGGGGTTTAATTTACAAGACTTACTCAGCTTTCCAGAATCCCTGATCTATTTGTATGGTACGTGAATACTGAGAGCTTTCCAATAAACCTTTCTTCAAAACGCCTCTCTCGATATTCAGGTTACTGTCGATGCACAACAAGCTAATGAAACGCTACGAGAAAGAGTTGAAGACCAACACTACCCACACAGAGACTATTGCAGCGTTAAACGTAAGCCAAACTAATCACCAATTTTATTAGGGAAACAAAGATCAGTGACCCAATTTCTTACCACGCCTTTTTGCCTAACCTCATTGACTTTTCTCTCTGGACTTTGCTGAATGTAATGGCAGACGCCATCAGCTTAGTGAGTAGCCTGCTAAATCCAACAGATGAACAGCACAACAAAGGTCTTACGATTACTCTTGAGATCAATGAAGTTCAAGGGAAATTAAACTGAACTCTGGCATACTTGCCATGGATAGGATTTACAAGCAAGACGGAAATATGGCTGCTGTAACTGGACCAAGCTTAAAGCCAAGGTTTCACCTGGGATTAAATTATCTGCTCGCCCCATCAAACTGGGTACAAACTGCTGGTCCACCCCCAGCAAAAATGCAAGCACCGATACCTCTTGGTGTCGTCCAAGGCCATGTTTGCATCACACCCAGTGTTCTGAAAGCAAATACAAGCACTACAGCAGCAGTTTTCATTCAGTAGTCATCACGCCCACTTCACACTCTTCATGACACCAATTAAACTTCATCCATTTGATTCAGCATTCAATTTAAAGCTACTCAAAATTAGAGACTGGCCAATGGAACAAAAAAGTCCAGTGCTTGCCTTGGCAGCTGACATGCTCTCTGAGCGGCTTCTTGTGGCTGAGTCTGTCAATAACGTCTGGCAACTTCGGCTTCATTTCTGTATTTTTTGCCTTATCCCTTTCTTCATTTTTTAATGGGGGGGGGTGTAGAATTTGAGCTGAAGCTGAAACTGTTTAACATTATTCTTGCCAGTCCTCAGAGCGGCTGGAGAGGTGACCAGATGTCTGTACCTATCCCTTCTCCCAAAATCAAAGTGTGGTTAAATTGATTTGAAAATCAACTAATCAATGTGGCCATTCAAGTTTGTCTATATGATAAGCGATTTGGCTGATGTGTTTTGCCCTGCAATTTTCTATTTTTGGGGGGCAGCTTAGAATTCAAGATTTGGAAAATCAGCTGCATCGCTCCAGAGAGCAAGTTCATCGTTTGGAGAGGTCACTGACCCCTAATGGTCGCAGGAGGCGGGCTGGGAGCCGCTCACATAGTGCCTCGCCTTTCACAAATTCCCAAGGTCAGTGTGTGCTTTTGTATGAACATTGCTCCTTTACACCTTTGTTGTCCTGAACAGTACGGTGTGCCACTATTGAGCTGTGTAAAATTGTGAGTGTAAAATTGTGATTGTAAAATGAAGCCTGCTGGCCACATCCATGATGGTGCACAGACCCTTTGCAAATGTGAAATCAAGTACATTTGTAGTATGACTGTATGCATGTCTCCATCTGTAGACCAAACCAGTGTGTCATCAATGCCAATATGCCAAAACCAAACTGGATTTAGTAATTATAATAATAAGTGTTTAATTATGCGCTGTGTATGCGCATGTTTGCTGCAGATGAATATTGCTGCGGCTTCTTTAAAGCATCAGACGTGTAAAAAGTGCACTTATACCTTTCCTTGACCTTCCACGTTTCATTAGAGCACGTTGTTAATTTATTTGATGTTTTTTCAATAAAAATTGTTAGCTTTGTTCTATAAAATGCAAATGAAGTCCAAATGTCTGTGGTTCTGTTGTCAGAGTTCCAACGTTTGAAGAAAGAAAGAGACCAGCTGGCTAAGGACAAGAAGAGACTCAAGAAGGAGTTACAGGGGCTGGATGAGGTAACAAAACTAATTCTGACCACTAACAGAGAAAAAAACTTCAAAAGCAATAAGAAATGTCAGACCTTCCCTTGAGTAGCTTAGTAATTTTCAATAAATGGTCACTTCAAACAAACGATACTTCACTATGAAACTTCTCTGGCAAAAGGATACCTGGTTCTTTCCTGGCGTTGATTTTTTTAAATGATATTGAGGTTGTTGAACAAATTTGGATAAGCCCACATGTAAAGCACTGGTGGGTGGTATTTTGCGATCCTGGGTCCATCATTGTCACTGGATTTCGTTTGATTTGGGATGGTAGGGGCTAAATGCAGTTATGCACAGTACAAAAAGATTCTCTACACATCATATTGTGTTTTTTCCCAGGGCTTCTTTGATGAAATTGAGGACCTGAAATACGCCCTGCAGCAGTCGGCCAAGCTGAACAAGGAATACGAGAAGGCACTCCGACGAACCTGCAAACAGTTTGGTGTTCCGTACCCAATGAGCAGTGATGACGTCAGAGTGGCATCTCCACACACAAGAGCCAGACCGAGATGACAATCCTGATTCTAGGTTGGATTTTTGTTTGGGTAGACAGAGGGTTGACTCGGACTGTGTCTACTCACAGTATGGTGCTATTTAAGGACAAGGAATAGCTCCTTGCCTGTGCTGCCTCAATCCTGCAAAAACCTTAAGAACCCCATGGTGGATTGGTGAAAGATGTGGGTTAGGATGAAAGGATTGCAATGAATTGCATCATCTTGTTGGAAATGGAAAACATTCCCAATGAAATCCATCATTCCTTACTAATACTGCGAACTGACAAGTCTTTGATCAGGAATTTGCTAGAGCTCCTAAATTGTCACACTCGGAGGATCAATTCATACCGGTCGCCGACAAATTGAATTCAGAAAAATCTGCCCGGGTGTTCTGAGCTTTGTATTTATTGTTTTCTTATGTCAGTATCAATTTTTTTTTGTATGTTTAGCCGCACACATTCAAAGCCTCGCTAAATTTGACACAGAGGAACACGTTTATCCAGGATTGTTAAGGAAAATGTTGTCTTCATTTCTAATTTTTTTATAAATAAAATGAAGAGTTGTGTATATTTACATAAAGTGGAGTTGTCTCATTTCTTAGACATACGTGTAGAATGGAGATGTCAGATTGTTGAAGGCTGAGCCAATTGTATTGAATTCTAGACAATTACAATAATGTGTGTGCGTCCAACCGATCGTGCATAAAACCATGATATTCCCTGAACAAATTCACATTGAAGTGGTCAGATTGAAAAAAGTTTGTTGCACTCAACTGTTACGAAATTGTTGGAATCTTTTAGTACTTGAACATTGCACTGCAGTGGTCATAAAAGCACATTTAGTAATTTTCAGAACGAAAATAAGTTTGAGGAAATAACGTGTATCAGTCTATTCCTCATTCCAACAGTTATTTGAAAGACTGGAAATGGGTGTTTGGATTTAATTAGTTGCTTTTGAAAAGTCAACTTCATTCAGAAAACTGATCCTGTTCGTAACCCGTGGCATTCGATAATTGATTTCTACAAACTGCAAAGTGTGTTTATGCTCGAAAATAAAGCACGGGGAAGACGGTGAGAAGTGATCGAACACACTTTGCATAAATCTCATCTTCCTTGAAATTTGATTGGTCGCATTCTCAAGTAAAGGTTGACTCCGCTCGGTTGGCGCTTTGGGCACCGGACTTTCTTAGATTCATTGCTGAAACCATGAACTGACACCTGCTGATGGTTGAGTGAGTCTTTCGCACAAAATTCACAGAAACGAATTATTCAGAACATTTTTGTTTCCACGAAGTGAAATGTTTCTGAATTTCCAAGGTTAAACAGTTTTAAGGTAAAAATTTCTAAACTCGGCAAGTAAATGGATGAAGTAAAGTCATGTGAAAGGATTTTTCTCCGTGTAAAGGTGCACTCTTTACGGGCCAGTATGTCTGAAGAACAGCTCACGTGACAGATGTTAATTTGTACAAAATAATGACAGATTCCTTCATCATAGATTGATGATCCCCTAATTGACACCTGTGTTTGGAGGTGAAGGAAATACGAAGCTCAAATCGCTTTGTTTGATCCTACAATTTCACTTGATCATTCCAAGACGGAAATTGCGATAGAAACCGCATCATTACTATTGGCGTTAATTGGAAATTTGCATCTGGTTCATTCTCCCAGCGCATAGGCCTAACTCTATGTGAATTGCCAACAGACTTCCTCCAGTGTGGAATTCACGCATTAAAATGACGTTTTCTAATCTTTGCATTTCACTACAGTGATATGAAATTTGCTGCTGAGTTCTTAGGTTTGTCATTTAAATCTAAATAGTAACTGTGCAGGAGTGTAGCGAAGGCATTTTCTGCGGGGAAGGGGCGTGCCAGAGTCAAGTTGCCGTTTTGTAACGTTGTTCACGCGCCAACCGCGTGTCATGTAAAATGGAAATCCATGGTACGCTACATTTAGTACTTCAGGAGAAATGCCGACGGCCAATTAATGTTCATGTATTTTGGATTCAGTGAACGAAGTTGGATTCATTTACCCACCAAAGCTCAATTTTGTTGACCAGAATAAATTATGGGGGGAGGACCGCGATGGCTACGACCCTTTAAGTGTAGAGGTCATCGTGTCATAGTTTTGCAGTCCGACATACGGTCCACCGTGACTTTCGTATTGAAGTCATGCAGCAAATCATGGGAATTAACATGTGTACTTGGTGTTGCAAGTTCGTTGGTCGTGGTGGTGGTGGCGGCGGCGGCGGTGTCGATCTGCCAATGAATTTAAATATTATGGTGTCTGAAACTTCGTTTTCGCATACTTTGCCTTCTAGGTGACAATACCAGCTCACGAAGCCAAACTGGTACTCTAGTTTAATGTACTATTTTGTTTATGGCCAGCTTTGTTGTTGACAATTGAGACTGCATAATAGTTATATGTAGAAATGGGCCAATTAACATGGTACTAAGCGAGAGAGACGTCCTGATCTATGTTGTGTGTTCATTTACCCCATTTGACAATGGACATTTCGCCTACTTTTGTCTATATTTGTACCTGTTTTTTTTCAGGCTTATTTTCAGTATGTCTACGTGAAAATAAAAATACAAAAAAGGACTTACATCTGGTTGTGTTCATTTTATTGCATTTTGTTTATAAATTTGCGACTCAAATGACTAGAGCTACTTGACTCGACTCGACTTGACTCGAATACACAAAGTGACTTGACTCGACTTCTTGACCTAATGACTCGACTCGAGTCACAATGTTAAAATGACTCGACTCGACCCAATTCACTAAATTTAGTGACTTGTTAAAGTACTGCCTAACTGGCAATCAGAATTGCACCCGCTAAATCACGTGACCTAAAGCGGGTATCAACCCCATAGCAACGTGTGTTTCGAGTGTTGTTTACAAATAATACAACCAAGTTACGGTATAGTGCCCAGCGCATCAGAAGTCTGAGTACGGTACTCACCTTCGTTTGATTAAATGATACTTATGAAAACACTTCGCTTTTGGTGGACGGCGTGTTTGATGACATTCGTACCCACTTTTAGGTCACGTGATTTAGCGGGCGCAATCGGTCTATCGGAAGCCATTTTTGCCATAGCATCTCAAACATTAACTGCCAGACAGGTATTTTGGGTCTGTGAGTGGCTGCAGGACTCAGGACTCGCGCTGTGGTGGCACACTCGCTTCACATTCCACCTCAACCACTAGAGTGACGCAACTTTGGATAAAAGAACGCGAGCGTGAATGCGGTGATATCGATGGACGTGTAGCGTCTCCTTAGATTATCTTTGAATTTAGAATTTTCTTTAATTAACTGTCCTAAGTAAATAGGGAAATATGACGGGAGAAAATGTCTTTCTAATTATTTTGTTGTGTTCAAAAGGTATTTGGCAACTGCTCTAAAATGCCGTACGATGTTGCCCAGATGAACACATGTTTCAGGAAACTTCCACTAGTCTTGCACTTCAACCAGTTATACGACACCCTGGGGTACGTGGGCAGAGAGTTAATGCTCACCGCACAGAAGCACACGGTAGACAGCACTGCACTCGTTTTGTGCTCTTCACCCAGTTTGCTTGGACAACTAAAGACGGTTATTCTTCTATAGGCCTAATGGTGGTGCGTGAGGGCGAATAGTTAACCTTCGGATTCTTATCACTGATAAAAAAAACTGATTTGCAGACTCCGTTTCAATTTTACAAGCAAAGCCAAAATACATTTAACCAAACAATCGCCCAAATGTCATTCGAATAACACAGGCTGCCCTCTCAGCGTGAGGGTATGCCAAACGCGCTATCAGTAACACAATGCACCCAATCGTCAACTTTAGCACCTGACGCACGTAGGCTGATGCAAACAGGGCATCTTAATAAAGGGTGCACTCCCATAAGTAGGCCATGAATACATTGTACGTCCGCCGAGTCCATTAATAAAAGTTACACACTCAAGATATCCTATATTAGAGAGTTCTGGAGCCATGGAATTGGGGGATTGAAGAAATATGGCACTGAAACTCTGGCCTGAACTGAGCGCTTCCAATTGGGAGCAATTTGGATGCAATCGGGTCCGCAAGTGACACTATTTAGCCGTTTTGCAAAGGGATGCATTTTCAAAATGGCTACTACTCTGGGCAGGGAAATGTCCTCCTTTGGTCTGCTTCGGGTGAGAATTTCTCAAAAATTCATTGGTCATCCCACTAAAATTAAAAGGAAAATGATGAAAAAGGACATGACGAACATTATGCTTCTGTCCAGCCTGAACACCTGTAAGAGTTGCATTTAAAAAGAATTTTTAAATTAAGGGAATATATCACTGCCATCAAAGGGAATTTATTTATTGGGGTGCACCCGTAAGGTAAGGTGTCCCTGACAGTATAATCCATGTTGCGATGAGAATTCATATATGTCCGGGGCTGTACCACCACAGAGCTGGTCTCTACTCTTCACACGGCCGCGGCGCGCGCTGTGCTGTCAGGATCAACAGCGCTCTCTTGAGTTTCCCACCCGTACAGTTTCTGAGCAATAGAGAGGGCGCATGTCCTGCGTTCTGCAGGAGACCTCGGAGCGATCACCTGGCGCCCCGAGCAGTGCGAGGGCTCCAGAAGCTCGCCGTGTGATCCTCTACTTTAATGCTCTGTAGGTTGTGATCAAGAAGCCAGACACAGTTCAACACCTGCGTTGTGCTGGCAGGAAATGTAAAGAAAAATTACATGCTTAGGTACTTTGGGCTTCGAGAAGGACAAGGAAAGTATTTCATGTATGCCTTTTGATTTTAAGTGTCGAGTCATCCTGAAAGACTCTTCCACAAAAATTTGCAGCCTGAAAAATCTGAATTTAACATACCTTTATGTATTTTGTGTCTTGACTTTCAATCGTCTGATCGTATTAAGAATTGAAGCTGACACATAGAGCCTCGTTTTCAAACGAGGAAGTGCGCAGACCGACGCTGAAGGCATCGTATTGGGATCCCTCTATAGCTTTTCTGACTTAATTTTGAATGCGTGACAAACTAAAATGGAGGATCCCTTTTGTCGGGTTGTAACTTGGACAGCTAAAGGCAGGCAAGACCGATGTCAATCGGGTCAGGGTGTACCTTTTTATTGCACAGTCAAGACCACTTTATCACCGACAGACTATTCTGACCTGGCTTTAAATTTGGACCACAGAATGCATTAAACTGATTTCCTTTCATTTCTGTGACGGGAGAGGGAAGTCTGAGGACGGGTGTGAACTCCCCGGTTGCTGTATGCCTTCGCACAGTCACCAAGATCGGATGCCCGAATGCACAAAGGCACCGCGTCCTGGTGAACGTCGGAGTCCGGTCTGCCGCCGGAAAATGGCGGTTTAAGACCGACTCGTCATCGGCTGTGCTCGGCAACAGCCTTGGAAATCCCCTAATTCATTGCCGTGATCTATGTTTTAATATTAGAATTGTTTTAAGTAATTCTCAAGTTTACGAGGACGAGAATTAGGTTATAAAAAGTCATCTTCATGAGAATAAGAATTCATCTACGTGAGAATATAGTCAATAAAATTCGATCTTATAAGATAAATACTTCCAAGTTTGCTTTTAAATAAAGTCAAGATTAATTCATTCTGAACACGAGTTTTGTAGCAATGTCGAGGATATACTTTTTTTAACAGAAATACGTATTTCATCCAGCAACTTCCTGCAGTTTGTAAATGAATAAAAAATAAAAATAAAAGAAATACAGATCCCAGTAATCCATACTGGACACGAATCCGAAACCAATGTGTGCGTTGTTTAATTATGATTTTAAGAAAAACAATATATTTTTGATTTCTGTAGCAAAACCGAATGCATAAGCAGGCCTTCAAGTTCTAAATATCAGGGATTGGACGATTTTTAATAAACTTTTTCGTGAAGGAATGCTTCGAAATCCCGGCGTTCCTCTTCAGATCTGAGCCTCTCCCGCAAGATCAGGCCTTCGATGTCTGCCTCGATGCCCTTGGGATGGATACTCGGGTCGTAGCGTTTGTAGGCCAGGCCGTCTCCTCCAACCAGGAACTTCTCGAAGTTCCACGTGATGTCTCCGATTTTGATGTCCGACCAGTAAAGTTTGGACTTGTCGCCGATTTCCAGTTTGACAGGTGGGCAGACACTCTGTAAGCATTAATGAGAGACGCAGAAACAAAAGTTGCAAGTACAAATTTCACCAATAAAGAGATAAAGTCAGCCTAAAAATAGACACCTCCAAGAAAACACTATCACAACGTAATAGCTTCTTAAATTTCGATGTCGTAAAAACTTTACAGAAGTTTACAATTAAGTCTGTTTGCAATCACAACACTGCAAGTTAACGTGAAATTTCACAGCACCAATAGCCCCTGGTTAGAATTATTTACAGTTGGGCCAAATGTTTACGTACACCAGGAAGACATACTTTTTCTCAGAATTTCTGAATTTCACTCATTCCTACCAAACGTTCTTTTCATGAGGAGGGACAAGTCGGGTTTGTACTTTACATACATAACGCATCCATCAAATAACACTCAGAGAAATGTTGGCTTACAGTGCGTTTTAAAAAAAGTAACCCAACTTCAGGGGGTTAATATGCCCAGGTTAATCAGAATGACAATTAAGTTATGCGGTTGACCTGTGGCTGAAAACGAAGAGGATGCTTTGCGCAATGATCTAGCTATGGTGAGGCGAGTGGGGCAGGACATACTGCGTGACTGTTCGCTTTGTGTTGAAAGGACAGGTGGACATGTTGAAGGTGTGCATGAAAAGGCCCATGGTACTGCAATCAACACTGGAGAAAACCAGGGTCATCAAACTGACTTCAACGATCATCCTGTTATGCAGTGATCGCCCAAACTTGCAAAAATGGTATTCGAAGTTGCCATTTTCAATAACAGCTGTACTTGGTCATGCGTGACAGGAGCGGGGCAAATGAAGATATCACTGGAAAGCCGACAAGCTGTTTTTAATTGCTTAACAACATGCGTACATGTATAACTTTTCCGCCTGATTAAACCAGACATATTAACCCCCTGAAGCTGGATTACCTTTTGGATACGCAGAGCATATGGTTGATATTGTGGCGGGACAACTGACACCTTTTTGTGGCGGACCAGCAGACTGGCCGGATCGGAGATAGAATTGACCTGGCCTACCGCACAAATATATTTATTTGACCTTACGCAAGAATGAGCGGCTATCCAAACGCAAGGGGGGATATCAGTTAACGAACGGTGGACTATGCCTTAGGGGCTGTTCGTTTGGTGGAAGTTTACCACCGCTCTGTGATTAGGTAATTGATCCCAATGTCAATAAAGATTACAGTTAATGTCAATACAAGTGATACAGGACTGACTAAATCTCACGGTGACCAGTGATCTCTAAGGCAATTATATGATTGGTTTATTCAATGTCAGTGCTCAGTTATCCGTTATATACAACAGCAATTAACTATATACAAAATTATCCTCACGGGGAGATAGTCCTATGTGGTCAACTGCACCACGGACGTGATTAATCAGCCTTATCCTTAACCTACACCAGAATAACCCTCGCAGTGATCAGGGTAAACCTCACAGCGATCAGGGTAACCCTCACAATAACCAGGTAACCCTCACAGTGATCAGGGTAACCCTCAAGTCTAAATAAATAATCTACTGATGGCTTATAACTGATAAGTCTTGACCACACAAGCAATTACAATCTTCGTAACTGTACAACACAACAGGGTACACTTATACAAGAATAATCTATACTGCCTTACAAAGCAACACAGTTCCCAAACTGCAACAAGGTTTAAGGTGACTTAAATAACCCTCACCCACTTCAAGTTATTATGAAATAACACAGGTAAGTTAATTAAGAAGGCGATTATAATAGTCCTCACCAGACTCTAACGGAAACCTGCACCCGGTAAACCTCAACGAGGAAAGCAAGCTCCCAGACCAGGACCGCAACCAACCGTCGCTATGCCAACAAGCATGGAACAACGGCACACAATCCTTCTAGTCTAAGCTTCGCTAATTCCCCAATTAACTGGTTCGCTCGGGTTCCCTAACCCTATAATCTACCACTTCTTAAATAAACGAGACTGTCTAACGACTCCCAATCTTCAAAGAGATCTGATATAATCGGCAGCTCCGGCAACTGAGAACAAGCACCACACTAACCGATCGCACCAGGTACACTTGAGGTAGATCCCCAACCACCAGCGGTCGTACGTCAGATTTACTCGTACACTCGGAATACAACACAACTCCACTGAGCTCTGGTTAGCACGCTGCCATCTTGAGAAGTCCCGGCAACCCACGCAGCCAGCGCCCAGACCTAAGGTAATGCGCGCCTCTGATTGGTTGCCGCGCGCATGTTTAATGCATGATTAAGACGCTCCTGAATTATTAATGACCCAGACTAAACACAAGTCTGCGCAGCTACCCTGTTTCGCCACAATATTATAAACTATTAAATAGTTTATATTCCCAGAAAACCAGAGGGACAAACGTTTACACACACCAATCCCAATAGCGACATTGCCTCTACTATGATTTTCCTTCATATCTCGTATTCTACAAGCTTCTGGACCGTAAAGTCAATCTGAGATGAATCCTGTTTTAAAGGTCACGTCAGGGAAGAGATTTGCATTAATCAGAATGCATTATGGAACCAACATAACGAGTCTTTAAAAATCATACATGTACTTCTCCACTTAAAAGCCATAGGCCTAACTAACTTGTTTACGTCACTTTCGTAATTGTTTTGAACCACAGCAAGGGGGGTGTATGTAAATCTTAACCCACTGATTTTACAGCAATGTGAGTATTATGAACCAATTGTGTCGGAGTATTTTATACAATATGGACATTAACCCTAACACTCCTCAGTCCTCCAACAGGTGAAGGATTGAGGAGGGTTACGGTTAAATAAAGATGCAGTTTGTCTGACTTCATCGAAAAGAAAGTTGGCAGGACTATTTAAAATGGTGGAACGTTCAGGAAACCTGTTTTTCTACCAAGTGTATGTTGACTTTTGGTCCAAACTTTACATGTATGATGTACTAAATGACACTAAATACAGGCAATGTACAATGCCACACACACGTTCATTTTCAATGCACACGCTCGTACAAATACGTCCGCGACCAGACGTACGTACGAGTGTAGTCCCAGTCGGTTTTATGCAGAAAACAGTCACGTACATAGTAGACGGTGTCTGAATAATTCATGAAAGTCACGGGAAAAATCTAGCTGGAAGAAATCGACTGTATTGTTTGTTCCTACTTTTTCTTATTCAGTATTTCTTTGATCTGTAGATAGTTTCTACCATAATTAAAGAGGCACGAGGGACCGATTCAAACTTGGCTGAATTCATTCACTTCGTGATTAAATTTGGCATTCAAGTTTTACTTTTGTAGATAGCTCCATTTTCCCCTCAGTTCAGACTTTCGTAAGCAGATACGTCGAGTTTCGTTTGAATCTGCTGTGAATTTTGTGGTCTTTAAATAAGAAGACTCAACAGAGGGCTGGCAAGTTGTTGACTATTTCATGATCTAGCTCACGAAGGTATGGTCAAGAAGCGGATACTCCTGCCTTATCAAACCGCCATTTCCTCACGTCGAATGGAAGTGAAACATTCCCTCCATCGAGTTAACATTCACTCAAACGGAACATGAAATAATAAGCGCACGAATGCACGGCAGCATCGCTTTAAAACAGAGGCTAGTCCATTTATCATTTTCCATGACAAGATGTCTGTCATGCGTGTCCGACACCCGACAGCAATAACTGGAGAACGGAAATTTTACATAATCCCGCCATATGGATCCAGCGCACACGGTGAACACCATAGCATTATTATCAGCCCTGATTATGCACGGCTCTACTTTACCTAACACAGCATATGGTTGTCCGATGTTAAAGATTCCCCGAATCAGATTACAAGGTCCAAAACTGATCCTTTACGCAGGGTTTCTTAAGACGATCAGTCAATGGAAGATCGTATTCTTGCCGTGTTTTGTAGTCACAAGAATCTACACTGACAGTTTAAGACGTCTGATTTTTTTACGTTTTCGAGGATCGCTATCAGCTCTATAGATTTGGGCTATATAGGATTACTATGCGAGCCTTGGCTTGGCTCACAGAGATATAAAATTCACTGACTAGGTGTGGTTTTAATAACCTATCGGATGTAACAACGGATGTACAAAATAATGTGTTGTGTTTACAACCCAATTGGAATGGATTCAGTACAAAGCAGCTTTCCCGTAACTTGAATTCAAACGCATTTCTGACTACAATATTGACCCCAAAATAGAATTATCGCTAGCCTTCCGCTCCGAGCGGAACAAAAAAGGGCGTGTTTTTTGTTTTTGTTTTGTTGGGTTTTTTTTGGTACTCACCGCACAGGCGCGCCATGAGGCGCGCAAGTATAATATGCGCGTTTGACGCATGGAACATTCGATGGGCAGAAACAGCAAAGGAATGCACAACCACAGGGCATCCGCGGCTCTGTAGCTGTCAGAACAGGGCGGCCATGAAAGTGAACACATACTAAGCTTGGTGTCAGACAGCGTCATAGATCGCGTGAAATTAATGAGCAATGCTTTAGCAGCGACACATTAATTATCCGTGGTGGACGGGATGAACGTCATCTCTATGATAATGAAGTTAGGAAGCAACTGTTCACAAATTGACACTGCCCAGTTCTTCTTCAGACTTTACATGACCAGAGATGAATCCAATGACCATGGCAACGCTCGTACTGGTCACGATAATTTTGTAACGGCCTGCACCGGTTACGAGAGGCATTGTGATAATTGTACTCTGCTATTCTATGACAGTCGCTCCGGTTACGCCGGTGTTTGAAAAATTCTAAACCATGGTCATAAATACTTTTTACCTCTATTGATATTTGAGCCATAGGAAAGCGATGACATGTCCTAAAAGTCAGCTTTACAGCTGCAGTTAGTTACAATTTTGCAGTACCGGTATTTACTTGGAAACCATTCTTCGGACCAAAATATCATAGGGTTTTGCACGGGGTGCAAATTAAGTGACGTCCAGGTACGGAAATCTGTCCACGCTGAATATATGTATTCCTGACAGATGACTAAAATACGGCTCTTTAACAATAGTGCGCCACCAAGAGTTTGCGACGCGTTGGCCAATCACAGTGCGCGAAATCTGTCGACCAAACGCGCGTTTGGAAAGGGTCGACAGATTTCGCGCGTTGTGATTGGCCAACGCGTTCCAAAGTCTTGGTGGCACAGTTGTGAAAACGCCCATGTTGCTTACCTTAAGGTGTGTGTACAGCTCATGTTCTTTCTTGCCGTTCACGTCGATCTTGGCGAAGACCGGGAAAGCGGGTTCGAATCCACCTCCGGGCCGTACGTATTTGACTCCATTCAGTATCTCATCGTTTTCGCCCGGTTCCTGCAGACCGAACTGGTTGCAGGGAAGGGCCAGGATTTCTAGCATCCCCTCGTACCGCTCCGCCAGTGCATTCAGTTGGTGGTACTGAAGGGTGGTGAAGCCTCAGTACGTGGCCACATTGACCAGGAGCAGAACCTTGCCTGCGTAGCGGGAGAGGGGCACCGGCGGGGAGGTGTCGTTGAGCGAACCGAGTGAGAACCGGTGCACCGAGGCCGAGCCCTCGCGCACGCAGACCGACTCCAGCGGACCGGTCGCTGCCGTTGACAACGCAGCCACCGTCCAGAGAACCACCAACAGGGCTGAAAAGGGCATTGCCGCAGAAGCGGCGGTAGCCATGTCTATAATGCGTCCGAAGACCCCAGATGGTGTCGACAGCAATCTCCTTGTGCGAACAGGGAGAACCTCCAATATGGCTCAATGCTGCGCCTATCGAGTATGTCGCGTCGTTGTAAAATCTAGGACTTATAAAAGCTCTCCCGTCGTGTTGTCTGCGCATCATGCACCACTGCCTATACGCATCGTTTGCTCATTGAAATGCATATCAGTGGCGACTAACTTTGTTGCTTGTGTTACAGATGCATAGATGGTGTAAATGGAGGATTTCTGTCATTCCTTATCGAATACTGTTCGTGTTTCTCGAACTTGCTTCAGTTAGATAGATGTTCAGTTGCATTCAAAGATATTTTAAAGACTAGATCGGCAGCGTGTGCATAAATTATGTGTGGTCTTACAGATAACTAAAGAAAAAATAATGTGTGTTTTTATCATTCAGTTGTCAATTTTCTTATGGGGAGTTCGTGCGTGCGTGCTGCTCGTGTTGATTCCAGAGTGTAGGAAAATAGTGCATGCGCAGTACTCTCGAATCAAGAGAACTCTTAGGTTAACACAAGTAACACGCTCGAACGCACCCTATGGGTCGTTCCTTGACGGTCACGAGATCATATTCATAAAGATCTCAGAGAGCTCAGGAGAATGAACGCTGATAATGTCTTCGCCTGCAGCTCGGGCATTAGTCGCGTCCATTCTCTTGAGCCAGTCTTAAACACACGTTTAAGAGCGGCCAAGCACAATTCTTATTTCCTTATTAGATTTAAGAAGCTCCTATGAGACATGGGCCTAGGCCCTACATGTATGTTGTAAATCAACAACTATGTCCTACAATAAAAAAATAAATTATTGGTATTTATTGTAGTGGGAAGTACTACTTTTTTTCTCACACAGGCAGGACGTTGTCAAGAAATATACATGTATATACTTACAATGTATACCCAAAATGTAATGCTGCGTAGCACTGTAAAGCGTTAAAGAAACGTAGAAAAAAAATAGAAGTGCTCACCGGATGGAGTGTCCTAAGCTCCGCACCAGAGAGCTTCGGACATTCTATCCGGTGAGTGCTTTTTCTATTTTCATCGATTGACGCGATTCTACCACAATAAACCGAGATCTAGTTCCATGTCGACCAAACAGATTCCAAAAATGTATCTTTCAGCGGAACAGGATGTTGGATATTAAATAACAACGATAACGACATCACCATCGTCTTCAAATTTAAAGTGGTGCAGTTGTTTTGCCAATTTAATCCACTTCGACCTTTAGGTGTCGACTTTGCCAGCACTCTGATTTCACCATCATTTAACAGCCAAAGTTGTTAGTATCCAAGACATGTCAGCAGACATCAACAGGGTCCCCCATTCAACCAAATTCAGCTAATTAGTTTCAGTGTTGCCAGGGTCTTTGCTGCGCAGTGAGTTGAGGAAGGTTGCCCCATACTGTGGGCTAGATTAAACTGCCCCTGTTAGCAGAATTCAGTGCTTCAGAACTACGTTTATCGGGCTTCATAGGACTCCAGACGAAAAGGTAACACGAAGTTTGCTTTCCTTGGGAGGCGGAAAGACCACAATTTTAATTTAACGAATTTCCTCTGATCTCTGACAAGTCAATACCATAAAGCACATAAGGAGTAGAGACGAAAATTGTAGGCGTTCTTTCCATTTTGCACTCATTAGCATTTGTAATTAAATGCTCATTCACTGTTATTATACTTCGTTTCAGAGACTCGACCAAGCAAAACCATCCTGGCTTTTGCATATACACTGTACACGTAATTCCACTGGCCTTCATGCAAGAAATGTTAACCCGCACTACGCTTGGAAATTCAGGCAGTTGATCCTTGAAATGAAACGCTATCACAACACGAACTGAAAACGGATACATGACACACTTTTTTTTTAAAAAGTGAAAAAAAAAAGAAACTAAAAAAAAAATTGCTGGAAGAAAACGGGTTTCTTTTGCTCTTGAAACGCAAGTCGTAAAATTTATAGAATAATCCACCATCCACGAAAAAGGAGAATACAGAGAATGAATTGCTATTTCAGAATCTATCACTCGTATCTCAGTACTGCAGTGCAGACTTCGACTCCTAGGCGATGGTATGTGGATTCGAACCCCTATGGATACCAAGGTGCTTGTGTTCCTTGGCCAAGGCACTTGGCGGCAGATGGCTTCTCTCCACTCAGGAGAGGAAACCAGGTAGTTTAGGTAACTGTAATGGAAGAGAACTGATTATGCTGATCTCCAGCTACTAAAGAAAAACGAATTTGATACAGTCCAGTGAACAGTGGGTGATAAGAGTGAAGTGTTGGACGTATCCGGGTACAAAACGCCAAACAAGTCTCAAAATATTAAAGCTTTCACTAGCCCACTTAAAAAAAATTAGTTTCCCCCAAACGGCACATATTGCACTTCATTACTAACACTAAGGCTCCCCAGCCAGCGTTCATCAGAATCTGAGTGTAAATTATTTCTAATGACAAATTATCTGAGATCAACTCTAAGGCAAAAAAAGAGAAAACAACAGGAAAAGCGAAAACAAACAAAAAACTAACAGATCGGAAGAATACAATTGATACAATTTAACATCTGTACATTAATATCGATGGTTAGTGAAACCGAGTTAGTCCCAGATTTTACATATCTAACTGTTACCGCCCAAAATTTACAGACTGTTGAATCAGAATAT
Source organism: Acanthaster planci (assembly GCF_054643075.1). Taxonomy (NCBI): domain Eukaryota; kingdom Metazoa; phylum Echinodermata; class Asteroidea; order Valvatida; family Acanthasteridae; genus Acanthaster; species Acanthaster planci. The sequence continues at coordinate 10,969,164 of NC_141782.1, forward strand.
ATTTATTCATTCTTTTGGTTTTGTTTGCTTTGCTTCATGGAATGAGCGGCCGCAGTCGCTGAGAGTAATCTATTAACATAAATTATCGATTTATATCAACCAGAGCAAACAATGTGGCACACTCGGGTAGATTTCGAATAGATTCCACAAAATATGAACTGAGGCTCACTCCTATTCGAAAAATGAGCATAATACTTTCAATCTATTCACAACATATGGACTTCCCTGCAGAATGCCTTGAAATTACATACCCTCAGATATTGGCATTCAAATGATGAATTTGATAATTAACACAGCTATGACGCTGTGGCAACACACAATTAACTTTCCACTTGATTGGCACAAATGCCCACAGCTCCTTTATAGGGGCATTAGGCACAGACGGAAACAGCATTCAATTTCTGTCACATCTCCAGCGGCGTTGGGACTCATTGTGAACAGTGTAGAATGCTACATGCATGTGTACTAGCAGACCCAACGCTCTCCCCAAAACTACCTACATATGGTGACACACCAGAAAGATGTCCAGGCAACTACATGTAGGTGGGGGATAACGTCACAGTTATATCACAGTATTTCAAGTAAGCAATATAAGGCCAAGAAAAAAAAATAGTTTCTGGTCAGACTGATGTTCCGGAATTGGTGCGGCAAAGTGGCTTTTTTGGTTGTGTTTTTTTCTCCTCCCCTGGGGTTGACATTGTATTGAAATTCAGATAAGCTCTATCCACATGCAATTCTGTCTATTCACGATCACAACTACAGACACACAATGTCGAGTCATGGGACCAGACCAGCTTTATCATGATTATGAGCTGACAACAGACAACTTCATATCCATAGACTGCTATCATTGTTCAAAATCGATGTTGTCAGGATCTATTGCCCCAAGTAAAAGATTGAGCTGCCCACAAAAATGTGGAGGCAGTGTGCCAATAGAGGGCACTATGGCAGCTCTCGCAGACAGAGAGAAAAAAAGATTGAAGCACACGCTTGAAATCAATGCGGGCGCTGAACAGAGACGAAAGACTTGGCGGGGGACTAATCACTGCTTAAGGCACACAGGGGTTGTAAGCACTTTGGGATGGAAAAACTTCTTGTAAAACTCTTCTACACGCTTCGAAAGTCAATCTGAAGATTTGAGAGAAGTCAGAGACATTCTGTACAGACAAGCCACTGGCAACATGCAGAGAACTTCACATCCCTTGCATATTATAGTATATCAAGATTTTGCCACTTCCATTCAAGGTAATGCATGCAGCAGACTCTTTTTTTCAGCATATTCAGGACAGTCCTTGGAATAATGTCTAAGGAGTTGGAGTTTCAAAGGGACTGGAATCCACCAGAACCTCGGCCGTGCTGTTCATTTAAATATGTAGTTCCAATGCATTTGTATGTATCGGCTGGTATAAATTAACGCACAGTTCAGATTGAAACCAATACAGCCTATGGGACACTTTCGATTTCCTGCCCCCATTTTCTTCTGTTCCTTAAAGGGGAGCTTGAAATGTCAAGCATGACAGCATAATCTACGCTTTTCCACATATGGAAGGTAATGGCATGACCGTGATACCAGGTTGGATGGCTGATGCATGCCTGTCATGTTGGTTGTGAAAAACAATCACCCGCTTGGTTGCCATCCTGAGATGCGGTGATTCATCAAGCAGCCAAGCCAAGGCAATTTCCTGTGGGGGCCAATGAGTCAAGCTCGTAGTTGGTTAATGAGGAGGTCCACTGGGACAAAGCCCTCAATCAGATTACACCGTCTCCGCTGATCCCCAGCTTCTCTTGCAACATCTTGGCTGTCTTGCGAAAGTCTTCCTCCATGCTTTCCATCTGCCTCAGCCCCTCACTGACCGTGTCCTCGTACCGGGCATGGCCACCGTTTGTCCGTACCGGCGGCCTTTCATCCTCGTCGAAGAGCGAGAGGTCCTCCCCATTCCGCGCCGAATGCTCGTCTGACAGGTGATGGGGTTTCGACGAGGACAGATCACCCTCCGTCATCTCAAAGATGCGGTTGGAGGAAGCTTTGGCAGATTTGGCCCGGGCTTTGGAGGAACTAGCAGAGGGCTTGCCCGATACAGGACGGGTGGTTTCATATTTTAACGGTCGTTCCCCTTTAGTTGTGGCTACGACTGTGAAGAGAGAGGACACATGGGTGACATCAGTGGATAACAACCATCTCTTAAAACAGTGTAAAGTTGGCTACTAAATTTTTTCGGGCAGATAACATCAGCAACACTGGACACTCTTCCACATGATGCTGTTGGTCATTCCTAAATTCAACTTCCGCGTATCACCCGGCTGTGAGCGCCCATTCGGGATAACTACTGACAGACTCCCTTTAGCCCTTGTCAGCGGCAACTGAAGAATGGTAGAAGACTTGACTTTTTTACCTTACCAGGTGGTACAAGAACTAAACATGAGTTGGTTCATAGGCCTACATAGGCCTACTGTTTATTGAACTATTGTGGATCAGCAGCCAACCACAATGAAACAGTGTTTGCTTGTGAAAATGCGTAAGAAAAGGTTCAGTTTTTCACTGGAGGGGATTCAACATTGGCTGGTGAACAGCATAGAAGCAAGGTTCTATTGACACAAAACTTTTACAGAAACAGATTAATTATTCTGTGGATTTTTCTGCAAGTTGTGGCTTAGAAGGTCAACTTACCAGCACTTTTCGGCCTCGCTCTGCGGCTGTCCAGAAGTTTCTGCTTCCCACTGCTTGGACGCTGGGCCTTACTCCGATCTGGTACCACATGGCTTGCACTGAACAAATCCTGCTGGAACCAGACAAGAAGAAAGATCCACAGTCAAATTCAAAGGATTTAATAGAGCCTGGATCAAAACAATATATAACCGAAGGAGGGCAGAGTGTCCCTCTCAAAAAGCAACGTGCAAGGATTTTGTTTAAATCTCCCCAAAAATTCCATCTTCTTTGTTTTTTTCCCAGTGAGTTAAAAGCCATCCTATTCATCTTTACAGTAGGCTGGGAAAATTTCCAGAAATTTGACAAAATACAGGTGGCTAGGGAATGAATACATCATCCATTTAAAACAATAACTACAGCTATCTAGTGAAAAGCAATTATCAAACAGATGTTGCGGGCAATAAAAGCAACTCATGGATGAACAACTAACCTTATTAACCCTAACAGTCCTCAGTCCTCCAACAGGTGAAGGATTGAGGACGGTTAGGGTTCCATCACATAAAACCAGCAACATATTTTCCTAATATGCAGAATCATTCATACCCAACCTTCTGTCCACATGTAGTCGCTGTGTGATGATTTCTACCCTCATTCAAAGATCTTTTAAAAGGGAACGTAATGGATATTCAGCTGAGCTTGTTCTCAGGCGTGTTGCTATGTGTCACAACAATACAAACAAGACCTCAGTACTTGTTTTCATTGGAAGTCAAGAGAAGGAAGTGTTTCAATTCTTAGACAATACTTTCAACGTGGACGTTTGTCATAAAACATGAAGCATAATGGTGGAACAAAATCTGTAACGGCACTTCATTGTCTGAGAGAGTGTTAGGGCTGAGTCAATTCAAATAATTTTCTATTCAAATATTTGACCTTCAAGTTGTTGGAATATCCGAATATTCACTCAGACTGACCGGCAGATTGTTGATGAACAAACCATATGCACAAACAGTTGCAATAACGCACACAATTGTAGATTCTAATCACTATAATAGCTTCTCACGTGTAGGGGTATCTTCAGCCAACATTTGGCAAACTTTAAGAGACGAACAATACCGGTACTTCTAGCCATGTTGTTTTATTCCTTTTAGATTTTTAATGAATAATTTACTTTTGAATTGTTGTAAGATTTATCACTTTCATTTGAATCTGCTGGAAACTGCTGCAACTTTTCTCATTTAAAACCAGAGAAAATTCTCCCTTCCTTTTAATGATTTTGCATTCCACTATTCAAATTGGGAAAATGATATTTGAATATTCGATAATTGATTGAATATTCAGATATATGGTACAGCCCTAGATAGTGAAGTGTGACTATGCATTCATGCTCTTCTCTGTCTGTTGCTTTATGTAAGTTGGTCATCAGCAGTGTCAATGTTTTAACCACTTGCTGACGGGTACTTTTAAAAATGTAGTGCACACATACGGGCATTCACACCTACACAAATGACTATTCGTGTGGGTGTATGTGGTGGCCACTCTAAGTTGACAGGTAACCTTCATTGACTTCTGAATGTTTCAGCCAGGCCTGCCGCCCTGTAAAGAGAGCCCAGCATTGTGAGGTGTTGCGTAATTTCCTTTGTCTCCAGTGAATGTGAGTGGTGTCTTTTCAAGCGCAGCTGGATTAGCATGCAGTGGTGCTGTGTTGTTCATCAATGGGGCCCTGAAGCACTTCAGTCCGCGGTGCTAATCCATGGGCGCGCTATGCCCAAAACAGTGGTATACTGTTTAAAAACGGTGACAGATTACCTTCGAAAAATGCAAGCCGAAAAATGATGCCAATATCCAGCAGTAAGTCTTTTGTTCCGAGTGCGGTCTGTTGTTACATGGACCAGCTCTTTTGTCCCATTTCGGGCACCCCGGCTCTGCGTATAAACCCATCGTGCTTGAAATGGGGCTCGAAACGGCAGTAAGTGGTTAACAATGAACGCTAGTAGGGCCTAGGTGAAGCAGCTACAGACCTGTTGTTTACAAATACTGCCGAACCAGTCTCAATGGGAAGCAAAAGCTTGTTGAATGTTCACCGTTGGGTGGTAAAAGCTTTTGCCTAAATAAGAGACACATTTATCACAGGTGTGTGAGATTGCTAACATTTTGAAAATTCTGTTGCTTGTGTACTGGTGGCCAGCCATAGTCTAACCATTGGTGGGGAAAAAAACTATGACTGTATTACAGCTAAGGAAAGACAGGCCTCACACTGACAATGCCAAATCTAACATGATTGTAAGTTATTTACTAAATCCTTAGAGGTTATTAGTAAATCACCTAAAATTGCTATGAAAGTACCTCGTCATATTCATGACTGTGAGATATATTTCTCACTGGTCCATTCATGAGTCGCTGTTTTTGCTGTTTACTGGACGTGCCTGCAAGGGATCACCTCACAAGTCAAGTATGCAAGTGTAGTACATGTAAACTTTTCCCGGACTAACTGACCTCTCTCTCTGCCTGGGCTACGTTGGCCAGGTGCTGCATCATACTGGTGGGCGTAGCCAGCTCCTTGGCAGTGGGGCGGTACTGCTTGGAATGGTCAGACTCGGGTTGGGCCAGGTGACCAAGTTTGGAGGATTTGGGTCGGGAGTTCCAAGTGTTGTGAGGCTTCTGCCCCTGCTGAGTCGGTAAAATATTTATGAAGGAAGAAACTTGTTTATGACCATGACTGGTGGTTTTGAAATCATTACAACGCTGATGAGAAATAAACTTTGTAACTTAAAGGTTAGGAGTGGAAATAAGTTCCACTTCCTTTCAGTGCTGTCCTACCAATGAGAAGTATACTATAAAATGAAACCTGACAGTTTTTTTTTTCCAAAAAGGAATTTAGGGTGAATCAAAGGGAATAAAATGCGTCTGGGTTTTCATCCCTGGACCTAGACAATCCAAGCTATTACATGTGAGAAACGATACATTTTTTTGCCCACCATTTCATGTTGAAATGAACGAGAAAAGAAACAAAGTGCTCTCAGTCGTTACACCATTGAGACAAGTGTCTCCAACAAGGGCGTTAGGGAACACACGGCCTTCGGTTATCAGATTTACTGGAGTGTAAGGTGTCAGACTCTAACCCAGTCTGTTACAAGTGGCCATAATTCCCTGAAAGTCAATCATAAGGCACCAAGTCTTAAGCCACGTTATAAGCAGTAAGATCAATAAGATATTCTTTTGTCAATGTTCATCCTGTTACTTTTGATTGGTCTGGTGACTGGAATTGAGAACACGCTTGTGAATGGGCTCAACCACAGCATTGGAGCTGACTGCATGATGTCCCAGACGAAAACCCACCTCCAGGTAAGGGTTGCCCCTCCTCTTAACAGTGGCCAATCCCCTGCCACTGGCTGCCTTCAAGAGCTCCCTGTGCTTGGCCAGCTCCTGGTCCAGAAAATCCTGCCGCTGCTGGAGCCTCTGCTTGGCCCGGGACAGGGCTTGGGTCTCTAGCTGTTGGAAGTGGCGGCTTAGCAGGCCGATGGACAGCAGGGCCCAGTGGTGGAGCACTCGGGTCTGGGTTGAAAGCATATATCGGTTCATATGTAGTCGTGTCAGTGACACATCCTACATGTAACAAGTCCCTGCCAGCCTGCCAGAAGTTCCATCGCGAGACAGCCAGTCTTAAGGTAAGTCACAAGCTGTTCAAATGAACTGTGACAGTCACTGTTTGTCCCAGTACTTGGGACCTGTAGGCCTTAATTGTAAAAGATCCAGTGACAGGTCTTATGAAAGGAGTTCTGATTGGACTTGGGAAGGGACTTGTGGCTGGACTTGTGAAAAGACTTGTGGTGGTTTTGAAGAGAACATGGTAGTTTTTATTTACTCATGTACGAAAATAATGCTCAATCTTCTACCCTTGAGCATATCTTCTCTTAAAGTATGAGCAAATTACTAACAACGAAAAATGAAGTTCTGAGCCTCAAGCTGAAGAAATAGTCTCTTTAGAAACCATACATGTACCAAGAAAGCCACAGAAAAGTCATTCTGTAAGGGTTTAGGAAAATGATGTCACTGACATCTTGCTCAGAGATGGCACATGGTCTGCTAAAAAAAACAAGTGGAGCTTTTCTAATTGTGGCAAATAACATCAAAACACATGATCGAGCCTACTGAGTGAAGCACATAACGATCGGAGTTCTCTTTAGTAAAGATTGCGGTAACACCATGTATTTATCTCTTCTTTGAGTATGTGTGGTTCTGTTCTTCAGTCTCCTGAAGACGGACAGAGTACACTGTTCGAAACGTCGAGTTATTCCCCGGTTCTTCTCAGAACCACACATACTCAAAGAAGAGATAAATACATGGTGTTACCGCAATCTTTACTATAGATCTAGTTTCTTTCACCATGAAAACCTTTAAGTCTTATACGGAGTTCTCTTCTCTTTCACCTTTGATTCAGCAGCTTTTAATATATCCCTTCTTTCTAAAATCTTTCTACATGTATTTGTTAATGAGATCTGAAGCATGACATATAAGATTTTTTACTCGAACTATGCATGATTATGTTGTAGACATCATTCAACAGCTTGTCCTGTGAAAACACACATGCACGACCATGATATAGTTGGTTCCCGGCTTGTTATGCTCAATATTCCTATTCATATACAATCAATGCGATTGGGAACCACTGACTGACATAGTAGTCTTGAATTCAGACAGTTCACTGTGCCGTGCATGCAGTCTTGGTAAATGCGGCGCTGCTCAACTCCAATATTCTCAACGATCATAAAGGCATGCAGGCACAGGCTGCACTTGCTGCATCACATGCAAGCTCGGCAGCCTTGTTTTTAAGGCTACTGCAGGACAGAGCTATACACCTGCATGCCGTGAATGCAGTGCGGGGCCCTCATCATTGAACTTGAGATGCGTTCAAGGTGAAAATAAATGCATTCCCGTTTTTGTTTTCTTGTCAGACCTTTTCTTTCGAGCCAGAAGGAAAAAAGAAGAAAAAAATTGGATTTCGCGGTTCTGTTTAAAAATATCAGAAATGTGGATAAAACCGAAACAGTGGTATCTCTGCCTGCTGGAGACGCAAAAAATCCACAGTGATAGTGTGGAGGCTTTAATTTACCTTGCTTACTGCGTTAACCTCCTCTGTTTCTTCGTCTCTGAAAAACTTGGGAGGAGCTGCACCTGGTAAATGTAAGTAAAGGATTTGACAGGGTCCAGTCTGAGGAGAGCAGCTGTTATTGTGAAACACTAGCAGGAAAATGCCACAGAAGTTTCCGAACCGAATCCAAATGGCGAGAGCTTTAGAGTGAACAATTTCTCCAACCACTATTGTGTCAGCCACATTTTAGCAACTATAATTTGTTGACATACCATTCCCAATGATGTGTAACCTCAATGGGCCAAAAAGTGAACGTGAAGAACACTTAATACTGAACACAAATTAGCCAAGTCTATTGACAAAACAGTCACAGTATTCAAGATTCATTAGATGTGTGTCATCTTGTCCACACTGACCTAAATACCAAGTCCCAAAATGGAGGGTGCTTTAAAGTATGATCAGGGGCCATCGTCAAAGTGAGAGGGGCTGGGGATCCACTCAAAAGTGGAAGGCAAAGGAGGGCAAATTCATACTGAAAGAGGAATCAGTACAATCCAGCAACCGATTTCACAAAACTGCAGGCAATTCCTAGTGATTTTCAAAGACTGTAAGAATGCTGCCAAACCCGTGCAACAATTGAAATCTACCCTACGATGTGAGTTCAGCCCCATTTTGTGAAACTGGCTGAATTAACTGCGCAAACACCTACCAACAATGTTGGCCACATGAATCGCCGCCGCCTGGTCCCCCATCCACGCCCTGTGTCAAGAACGGTTGAGAAGCGGTTATTGAAAACACCATTAATGACATTAATTAGACTCTGCTTGCTCAGGCATGGGGCTGGGTCCAAAATCACTTGGCTACGAATGACAATAACACTTGGGCCTGTGGCATGGCAAGGGGGAATGAGGGTAGGGCGGGTTAACAGAGCCATGGCACTCCACAGGAGCAAAAATCGTTCGTTCTGGAATAATCAGAGAAAGGCAACTTTTGGTCTGTTTCCTTCGGGTCCCTTCAAAAGTGTGTAAAAAATTTTAGGCCCGACCATCAGAGAGGCCACAAAAGCTTACATTAAAAAATTTCCAGTTTCTTTGTTCTTCCGAAAAACCTTCCCTCCCCACAAAAAAAATTTATTCTGGATCCATCCTCGTCTTGTGGGAACAGGTTGAAGTCACGAGCTAGCAGCTTCCATGGGGCAATGTGCTGTGTTTTCCAGCCATCTAGCCAAGTGCATGTAATTTAGACAGGACCAGTTTCTCAAACCACCAGGTTTCAAGACATGAAGTCCTAGCTGCGTATCAATCAAATTTCAAATCCCTGGTTGTTTCAGGGTCCAAACTGAGCAAGTACATGGAAGTGGTCCAATCAAAGTACTACATGTACAAAGTATATGATTACATGTCTCCCATGACATCAACCACCAATGCAGCAGGCCAGCATTTGATTGTACTGTACAGATTGTGAGCCCAGACGGTTAGTCTCTTTTTGGGTCCAAGGTACAGAGCATCATTTGTAGTTATCCAAAAAGTAAAGAAATTATTGTCAAATAGCGTATTAGGTTTCATAATATTTATGGGACTAAACTCCTTGTGGAATTATTCTTTCTGGCAAGCTGTCATTTTGAAGAAAAAAAATGAAAGGCTGTTTCCAACAGTGGGTCTAAAGAAATTTTTAGGAAAATTGCCAATAAAAGCGCACGCAAGCGTTGACCTGGCACACCCGTGTGCGTGGTTAATATAATTTGTCGGTTCAGTAAGTGACATCATGTAGAGCTCTGCATTCAACTGAATGTGAGAAGGTGTCCCACACACTGAATTTGGGGACAATTCAAGATACGACTCGGCAACTTCTGATCTGAAATCGAAATCCTAGAATATTGTTTTTCTCAGAATACAGTATGTAGCATCCACTGAGCTGAAAATCCCCAAGGTTTGTTCTTAAGCTGCCTTTAGAGTTTTTGTAATGTTGTTACCTCAAAGGAACATAATGCACAATTGACAAATGATGGACTGTACCTTTAATATCAAAAGGCACAAGGGTCATCATTTGCATCGTGTGCAGTTGCCATTTTCGTGCTGACCTACAGACCTAGCACTGGGTACTGTTTCACTGCATTTTTCTCATACTTTTGCTATTTATGAAGTTTGAGAGCTTGCCTCCTGCACTTATGTAAATATGGGGTGTGATGTCATCGTTTATGCCTACGACAATGGTACATGTAGATGCACGTCCAGGTACTTGGGTCGGTGAGAGCACCCTCTACACAGAGGGTGAAGTTACAGTCAGACTTCAGACAGTTTCCAACCATGATTTGTCTAACTAACAGTGGATAGCCACTGGTAGGAAATTCAGGCCAGTGATGTCTGGGCACTCTTTTACTCTCTGTTTTACAGGTCAACACATCCATGCCTGTGCAAAAGAATGTGCAGCGTTCACCTCTTAACCAGCATGATGAGGCAGTTGAGCTGATCTCGGACTCGCTGGGTCTCTGCCTTGGTCTCTAACACCTCCAGCCTCATGTTTGCGATGGCTTCACGAAAAGCTCTGTTGTCGGGACCAGCACTGCCCGAACGAACGTGCACTCGATTTGCCATTTTGGGCAAATTTTGCCTCTAAAATATTTCCTACAGAGAAAACAAAATCATTGAATCGATCATGGGTTTATTTCAACTAGATGAGGAAGACACTATTGCCAACTATGTCCAAATGTTCAGAAAAGCGATTCATAGAGTCCTAGTCACTCAGAATACCCTGTCAGTGTCATGCCTGTAGCCAGCTTGGCAGATACGGAGTCAGCGGGACACTTTCAGAATGAAGAAATGCACAAAGAACAGGAGGGAGTTGTTAAGGAAAAAAATACATGTATAGTCTATAATTATAGCCCAGACTATGGTATCCTGCTATGAAATCATTTTGAGAATGACCTAACCACATGCTGACCTAGTGCATAGGTACATGCAGTCAACTGTCATGACCATGACTCTGTGAGCTGGCTACGAGGCTAGCAGCCCCACGAGTGTGGCGCCTGGAGACCGCCTTGCTGTGTCCTGACCTAAGGCCGTGAGAATAGAAATTGTTGGTTTGCGTTCACCGCCCACATGTCATGACGCCACCACCCCCTTTGGCCCTATTTACAAAAATTTCATTATTCGTCAGGAATAAGACAAAAACTCTGAGTCCTACTTCTACTAGCAGCTGTATAAATTACCATATTGATGCATTTCATCCAGCCTTAGCTTAGCTCAGTTTAGATGGCTTTTGTATGTCAGGTGTTATGCTCACAGTGCAGGAGTGTGAGGATTGCCTACCCCCATAACCGTGGGGTCCGACGTCCACTCCTCTTTAAAACCCTCCTATGCTAAGATGCATTCTTGACACAGTTGTCATATCAGTCAAAATTCCCATACGTGTCTGTGTACTGGGGGAAATCAATTGGAAGGCATTTTTGACTGTTTTTGACGGTTAACACAGGAGGGAGGAGAGGAGCAGACGTCGGACCCCATCTTTCTGGGGGTAAGGATTGCCTTGAGTCATTGATTTCAAAAAGAATTTAGACAGTTCTTTTACATAGAATTGGACACTGAGTCACTGATACTTCAGATCCTTAATCGGCCTGATCCATGAACTTGATTATGCTAATGAAAAGCAGCCTACAGCTCTCATCCCTCAGCAAGGCTTTTGCCTTGGTGGTAGTTTGGCAGTTTTTTTATACTTGACAGGTTAAGTTTCTGTAGGCCCTACTCGGACGTAAAATGCCTCATGTGTTTTGAAATTGTTAGGCCTTAGTCTAGGACGCAAATCTACAACTTGTATTCTCATGCTAGCCTAAGTTGCAAGGGCCACCGGCCATGCCGGCCAAGAACTTGAGGAAGGAGTGTCTAACGTGACGCTACACTCGACTCGTGTGGTGGCGGGGTAGGCCTATTCTGCACTGCACAGTGATTGTCCCAAAGAAAATGTGGAGGAAAGAAAGTGAAAAGATAACGAATGGCCATACCGAAGACCGATCCCAGTACACGAGCGCTGTCACTTGTTCAATTTCACACAAGCGCTTAAGACCAGGCCACAGTAAAGTTAGGCTCTATTTGCCGGTGGCAGTAGCAAGCTGATTCAGTCGAATCGCGCTTGGGATAAGAGACTTTGTTCGTGTCTGAATTCGAATTGGCTATGACTTTGTTTGTGGTCATCCTATTAATGTGTAATGGCAAAAAGCCGTAGAAGTAGACAAAAAAAAACCTTGTTCCGGACACGGCTCACGTATGCGTTTTTGTAGTCATGGAAGCAGTCAGCTCGGAGCAACTAATACACCTTATTTAAAAGGGCTGTGCGCTGGAAACTAGACAACTCTTCAAATGTCAACCTTTCTCCCATGGTGTGGCGCGTTTTATATATTGTGTACAGGAAAAGTGCACTGGGAACGATACGATTAAAAAAAGGTTTCTGTTTGATAGGGCGTAAGGTTAAGGGAGGAGGGCCTTATTCCTCGAAAAGAACCCTGAAATTCACGGATCAAGCAAAGAAAAATTAAACGACAGACAAAGCCTTCAAATTTCAACAAAAAATTTAATTTACCTCACCATACATCAAAATTCAAACGCAGAGGATATAACTTTCGAATGAATCAGGCCCTAAATCAAAAGTTCCTTATTCCGCTGAGAGCGCTGAAACTTAACAACGGTGTCTGGTATCCCTGACGTTCCAGTACCATGGGTGACTATGCTGACGATATATTCTGTTCCTATGGTCGACACTGGATTAGCCTCAAATAAGAAAGTCTCTGAGTACACGCAGGGGTCGTCCACGTCCGGTATATTATACCATGATTATACCCTCATCAAACCTTGGTTTAAATTGACATTAAATTTAAAAATCTCCACTTAGGCCTACGGTATAAACTGCACGTATTATCTCTAACACATATCCAAATACATACCAAATCTTTTACAGTAGGTCCTAATAAATAACATCAAAATAATGAAAAAGAATGAAAAGTCCCCAGTAAAAGTCTGACGATTTTGAAATCAAATGAAACCTTAGCGGGAACAGAAAGACAAGGTTTAACTGTGCCTTATTTTGAAAATTTTATCATAGGGGCTTATTCATAAATACTTATGATAGTTGAGCCATTCTGTCGCAGCATGACCGGTCTGGAACGGTTAATAAAGCACAGGCTGTCACGGGCGGCGCATAGGGGCCTACCATAACATGGCTCGAGGTGTTTTGTGTCTGAAATATTAAACTAAGTGCTGACCAATCTTAGGAACTGATTCGACTTTCTGGCTCCGAAGGCATTTATTAATAGGAGTTGTTCTTGGCCGGTCTAAAAAGTTCGTTTAAGACCGGCTTAGGGCCTATTGATAGCCGTGGGTCATCATTGGTGCCCATACTCGCCTGATGCGGTATCATTTATTATTATTTTTTAATCAAAGTAAGTCAAATTTTATTCTAAATTTCAGATGTTGAGGAGCTGGTTACCTGATGCTTTGCTCTGGCCAAACGGGATGTTTCATGACCGGGTTATAGGATTCCCGGCCAATTTCAGCAAAAAGGTTTATTTTCGCGAATATAAATTCAAATTTGTGCAATTTTTTTCTATTCTGTCCGTGCTGTGGTTTGTTTGAGTCCTTATCATTGCATTCAGTTTCGTTTTCGTGTACATAAGCTTGAAGCGTTGCCGTTCAGGTTCGTTTCAGTCATTCTATTTCGTTTATAGACAATCAAGAGTATTAATCATTCTTAAGTTCAATTGTTGCTGTCTTTCACAGTTGGTGCAATCAAATTAAAAGTCATCGAAACTGTTAGGAATTTTTAACTGCGCAATTTTTTTCTGATTCATTTATGGTAAATCTGTTTCACACAAAGTGTTCATGTGACTTTGATGGGCATTACTGGAGTAGTTAAGACTGTCTTTCATTCTAAGTTGTTCTGTACTGTTGTTGCTCCCTCATCATTCATCATGTTGATTTGAATAATTCCCTTGAACCCTTAGTTTTTAGTTTGTGTTCACGCCGGTCTCTTGAGTAATATGAATTAAATCAGGAGGTTTTGTTTTGTATTCAGGGGCACATGTTCGTTACATACATCTCTTTTAAGAATTACCCAGACCATTTCAAATATGTTATTGCCCTAAAAGCGTTAATCCCCCCAGCCCTGTCTGCATTGCTCACGTTCCTGTGGGGAACGCAGGCCGCCATTATTTTGTGTAAAGCCTTATAATAATATAATAATAATTTATTCATTTATAAAGCGCAAATTTCATATAGATATGTTCAAATGCGCTGTACAATGAAGACATTCAGCGTGGAACAGTGAATACATTTAAACATGGTTGAGCCGATGGCATACAAGGGCGCCTCAGGCAGCCACCAAACGACCCACATTCACCAACATCAGTAAAGGGGAGACAGTAAGAAGCAGTTACAGTTTTAGAGGTGGGAGGAAAACCCCAGAGGAATATTCTGGGTAAAACCCACGGAGTCAGGTAGGGACTGAAAACCCAATCCACATGTGGACCGGGCCGGGATTCGAACCCGGGACCACAGAGGTGGAAGGCGAGGAAAGAACTACCTTGCTAACCTGACAACCTAAAGCCTTCACGTAAACTGAAAGCTGTACGTCCACCTTTGAAATGATCTTTCCTCAAAAATCAACATTCATATATAGGCAAAGGGCGAGTCAGAAAGTGCATAATTATATCACACGAACAAATTTTATGTTTGAAAATTTTTGCTTATTGACTAAATCGAATCGAAATTGATAAATTTGAATGAACGAAACTACTATTTGAATGTGAACGGAAGTGGCTATTTCTGGAAAGAATGTCAAAATAACGAGATGGGATGACTTCTTTTTGAGTTTAGAATGCTAACTCGCGTACGGGAAAGTAGTCATTTTAAAATAAATGGGCCTCGCGTTAAACTGACCAACCTTTTGCTGAAATTGGCCGGGGGGAAACTGTTATTATCGTCAATCAGAAAACTTCCCACACAGTACTAATCTATGTATGGGCAACCACAATATCACTCCTGTCATTGAGGTAAAGAGTGTGCATGGACATATATGTTGACAGCAAAATGAATATACATAACCACATAGAATGTATTCTCATACGACCGTGTATCATTTACAAAATGATCGAGCGATATTTTGGCCAATCAGCCACAGAAAAAGTAATCACACGTTAGTTACGCGTTGCATTCATTATAATGCAGTCCTTGCAGCTCTGCATACATCTGCATTAGCCTTTAATAGCATATAAATTGTAGCTGCTACGTTATTAATAGGCGTTTAGAAGTGTGACTGTTATTACTCCAGCGCTCACGTACATGTATTGACTCACCGTGGCTTCCCATAGAAGCATGGGATTGTTTTCAATATTTTTTTGTCTTTTGAAGTATCTGAGGCCATGTCCCCAGCATACTATTGTGCCAACTATAGAATTACTCCATTTGCATAAGACACTTGCAAATTAATATGCCGAAGGAGCAGATTAGTTGCAAAATAATGTACTCTGCCGGCCCTCGTCTTTGGAACGAACTTAGTGATAAGCTCAGAGAGTGAGCTTATATTGTTGGCCTACTGTCCCAGGACCGCGTTGTCGTTCTCTCTGTTTTCCTCTAGTTGTTCTGCTGCAAACGAATCTTCCATGGTCTGTACTGAGGGACCTTGGGAAACCGTGGCTGTAACAGAGACACATAAAGATGGGGGAAAATTTTAAGTGAAGAGATGGAAAGAATTCCCTTTGTGGATAACCTGTCGTTCTCTCGACTTTTTCGGGTTTTTTATTATCGTGCTTTTACATTGTACAACAAAAATCACGTATCTCTTAGTGACAAATTGCAGAAGATCCCACGACACGTTTAAGAAGTGCTCTGCAAAAAGAAACCAAACAAGCATGCAGATACTACCACAGAACTGTGCAGGGCCCGAGGTGACGTCCACTCCGCTCCCTCGTGAGAGTGTGGTGGACGTCTGACCTTACATTTCTGGGGCTATATACATAGATACTACACAGTGAGTAGACTTGAAATCAAGTCGTTAGATAATCGTGTGTCCCTGGTGCCACGGCTTCATCATCAGTGTTGATATACCCGTAGTTCTATGTTAAGCGATCCGACATGTAACTGGTAGACAATGCAAACACACATTGGGGACAAGTTTGCACCGAATAATCCCGCATGCTGCCATACCCCACGCCAGCTAAACTTAACATGGTGCAGGTCCACAACAAAATTTGGCATTACAGACCCGATTTCAAGTCTACACTGCAAGCGGTGTTCGGGAGTAAGCAGGCAAAGAATGCAGACTTTCCCCCTCTACAAAATGAAGAAATAGTCTGGTACACACCTTCTGCCCGCGATAGCGGTAGCAGCGCAAATTGTCTGTTTGGGGTTCGAAGCACGTCGAGCCAGTCTCGCCAATCGCCACCAACAATCTCCCCAAGGGGAGAAAGGCCGTAGCAGTTACACCAGCGACTGGCCCACCCAAATCGGTTACCCGTAATGCTCTGTGGAGCTGCTTTGAGACAATCACAAGGCTACAAAATTATGCAAAACAAAATTACAAAATTATTTTGAATCGGAAGGTCACGCGGGACTATGAAACACTCCCATAGAAGTCATGTGCCTCATACTAGGCATTAACTAGGTTGTGCCCTTTTGATGAAATTTCCCAGCCCGGCACCTGGGATGCGCCCATTTTCAAAGGGGCACTGATAGCAAATTACCTGTGGCTGTCACATAGTGCATTGCGTACAATGTAAACGGCTTCCGCTACAGGGCGACGAGCCTTCCAGTGTCCCCGTTATAAAAAACAACAACAACAACAACAAACAAACAAGGCACTTTCCATCATTATTAATTTTGAAAGAATTATAACTGGTCTGGGGAATCCCCACGAATTACCTTATATATCGGACACACGCACATACAACAAGGGAAGCAGAAGACCCACCACACGATAAGCCCTTCCGATTTGATGCAATCCCTACAAGTGAAGAGCTCCACGTTTTCTCCGTGGTTGGTGACGGTGACTCTTCCGTACATACTAACATACAGCACCCGACGAAAGCAGGATGTGTCCGCGTCGTCCAACCCCGCCGACACGAAGGCCGAATGCATCCACTCCTCTATCACTTTGTTAAAGTTGAACTGTAACAGGGATGGGCATAATAATCCAGTAAGTTCAAGAAGGACGAACATAAGTCCCCTCATGCCTTTAATTTGTTCAATGATGCAAACAGGTGTCTTTCCTCAAAAGTGATGATTTAGTAATAATTGAATGAGCATTTTAACCGAAAGGACACACTATTGTAGGGAAAAAGGAACCAGGGCGCGTTTCCTCTTCTTCCTAACCTTCTCCCAGTTTGGAATTGGCTACCATGATCTTCCTTCGCAAAGCACCCTGCGGTCATTATTTTGCATCGCTGGGGCACAGGCTTTTGGATTTGAGATCTGCATTCACGACGTCTTTCCAGCGTTTCTTGGACATGGACACAGACACACAAAATCTAGACTCCATTAAAGGCTGCTGTGTGCGCGTTTTTGGGGTGCGCTGCGTACACGATGCGTTCATGCGTTTCGCTTCGACGACACAAAAAACCTACTCCATTAACACAACACAAGTGCGTAGCGGATACACAACGCTTGGCGCAAATGTTGACGGAAAGGCTCCTTAAACCATGGCCCAAAGGAATTTTATGTAATAGGAGCAGACCGTATTTTAATAAGTACGAAGAGCGGATCTAGAACAATATTCTTTTTTGGGGGGGCAGGGATGGGACTTTTATCGCGGAAGGAGAAAAACCTTGTGGGGATATTGTGGGGATATTTGTGTGCTTTTGGAAGTAAAGGATAATAAATCGATCTAAAACTAAGTTGCTCTCATTTCTGTTTTAATTCTGTAAAGGCTCCTGTATGGCCAGATCCAGCCTTGGTTACAAACCAAGTACATAAATCAGTCCGAACAAAGCGATGAGAAATTCCAGTGACACTTCCAGGGACGATACTCCCCCCCCCCATGCAATCGCCCCCATACCTCCACCGCGAATCTCTTTCCTCGCTGCATCAGCCTCTTAGCTTCCGTCAGAAGTCTCTTGAAGTGGTCTTGAATGTGTGGGTGTTGCGTGTTCACGATCACCGCTGCTTTACCTGTTAGAAATTCGGAAGAGACTCGTTAGACGCAGTTACTCTCAAGCTTTGAGACGGCAAACAACGCAGACAGCCAATGTGCATTTTCAACATTAACCGAATTGCGTGCTCCTTGCAAATCTTCAAAAGATACATTGTGTATGTCGCGGAATGGTGCGAGTCTTGAAATGAGAAATCAAGTCACATGCGGTCCGCAAACATCTCGTTCCTACTGACTCGTATTTACAGTCACTTTCATCGATTTTGTCACCATCAGATGAATTTTGGGCAAGCTGAGGGGAACTTAATGAAAGAGCACCGGCGTTATTATTGACCCAAAAAAATAACCGAAATGTTGAATTAAAAAACACGGAGAAACGAATATTATTTTGTTCTAAAAAGCAAAGTTTGGAATTTTAAATATGTTTCCTAGCAAGCGAAAAATGATTGTTCCGCCCTTTCATCATATCCTCATTATCATATCATTTTTGTAATGATAAGAAAAAGAGAGGGAAAGACTCTATTTAACTTATCTCTTCCCAAACAGGGTTAAATGCCCTAAAATTTGACCTTACCCCAAGGAGGGCTATACAAATTCACATGCAAAACTTCCAGAAAGTTATCCTCTCCCAAACAAGTCTGGTCCCCCCGATAATTTGGTTCTGGGTCTATGTCGATCGTGCTTTATACGCTCACGGAACCTGTACGATCGACCTTATCCGCTACGAGCTGGAACAAGTGAGGGCTTGTTTTTAAATGAAATTGAGAGTCCTTGGTACGAACTCAGCATCGTTCTCCATCTAAATTTCTTTCGCCGGTGAGGTTGCACTTCAATTCAGGGCAGATAGAGCATAGTGTTATTCGGCAATAGAAATTAGAGGCCATAACTGCGGTGACACAACGCTCGTGGACAGGTGGTATGTGCGCGTCACATGCATGCCTCTTCGACCAATAGGGTGTCTTGATTTGCAAAATGCACGCGCGCGTCAAGCTAAAGAATTTCGTCATTTGCAAATTTGCAGCCAAATTTCGCTCAAGTTAAAATGTGCTCAACCTCTGCGAATTCGTAACGCGAATATTTGATCAGACGTATAACGAATTCGCATTATGGGGTTTCCTCGCATTAGCTTGTAGAGTACATGTAGGCCTGTTGTTGTCAGTTTGATATTTTTCGCAGGGAAATCCATTGACGTTTTTATATCAGCAAAGTACGAAAGCGTAAACTATGAAAACAGGTGCTCTCAAATTTCGTCGTATTACACAAATCTGAACATTTGTTCCGATTTTTTTCCTCTCAAATCCTGATTAAAAGCAAAGGCAGCAAAATGCTTACCCAAATTAATGACAGTAGTGTTTCCGACCTTTTGATAGCGCTTCAGGAAAACATTAAAGAAGAGCGGGAGGGTGAGTAGAGCCTCCGTAATCGAATCCAACTCACTCTTGTTGCTAACCGCCAAGCATCTGGTTACCATGGGGAAAATAGCAGACAGCACACTGACATGATATAAATTCTGACGAACCTTTTTTATTGTTACTTACAAAAAAATCAGTTATGATCGAAAAAATTCTGGAGGGAGTCTGCTTTTTAGTTTTTGGTAAAAGTCATTATCTGTTTCTCCAAATGTTCATACTTCATACACGGCCCAGCTGTCGAAAGAATTCATAGGCCTGCATGTGGTTCGGTACCGGACGTAAAGTACGTATACTCATCGCGAACAGGTGATATTTCAAACCCCCCCCCAATGAAATACATGGTAAGCGCAGTGGTTCCGAACCACCTCCTTGTAAATTGTTATGTACAGAGTTGTTCGTCCTTCACATGACCGGTGGAATCACATTTGTAATAAATTAATCACTCCCAATCAACTGTTCATTCAATGATCGAGAATGCACCTCTGACCACTCTTCAAGGAAGATATCGGTATGGCGCAGAAGAAGAATCGGAAGAACAAACTGGTCTTACCCGCCTTTCGAGTCGAGGAACTTAGCCGACTGGGCGCAGACAGTGACTAATCGAGGGTCGTGACGAAGCTTCCGACGGCAGCCTTCGACAACCGTGAAAAGGTCCGGCGGCGCTGCTAGGAAGTCGCTCATGATGGCAACGTTCACCGCCGGCCCACGGGGCGACAGATCGAGGGGACTGCGCGACATGACGAGCAGGATGGATGAGCCCGACTTGAGGTTGCAGAAAGATGTTGCAGCAAAACAAAGCGGGGTTCAAAATATTCGCTGGGCAGGAAAATTAAGCCATGATTCCGAGAGATAGGCCAAAGGCTCGAGGTAACAGGTTTCTTTCTAACAAAGTTTGAATAATGCCCCAAATTTCACCTTAGGCCATATTTAGAGCCACTTATACCTTTTGTGCATTGTTAAATATAACTTCTCGCCATGATTAGCCCTACTCTTGATTGTAGCCAGGTTTGTAAATATTTGCCGTTTGGCATTACAGTGTTCGCGGGTGTCTTTCTACGCGAAGAGTTCTCTATTTAGTTTGAACACTGTTACGTCCTTGTGTGCTTGAGATATCCAGGCAAATCACTTCTCAAAAATTGAATTTTACATGATGGCCTACAATCACCCTTCCAACCAGAATGTTTGAAAACAGTTCCTTTCACTTACCTTAGGTCCTGCAAGTCTTCAACAATCCTTTAATTGTTCGGATCGGATGGTCGGAAGAACTTCAAGCTGAGCATTATGATCACGGCGTTCGATCATTTTGATTTATAACTGTCACACTCTGGATGTGTTGCCCCGTATAGTACATTGCCTCGTTTCATACGAAAGCGAAATGAGGAAGTTTCCCCTTGCACTGAGGTTATACTCGACTAGCTTGAACAGTTTTTGCCTTCCCGTGATTTTCATTTATACGAGGAAGTAACACACTGACTTTCAACTCGGTTGTAGTCATTTACGAACTGAAAATAGCTGCATGGCCAGGACTGAGGTCCACGTCATGGAATTTCACATGGGAATGATGAACTTGGAATGGTCAGAATGATGCACCATTCAAAAGAACGATATGAGTTACGGTGTCGGTTCTTTTGTTTTATTATTAAAACTTGCACACTTTTTCTTATGATGTTAACAAAAAAGTACAATGGAATGTGCTCCTCATATACAAACTGAAACGTTATTGAACATTTACCTGGAAACCCTAAACTCAAATTATTGGGATTTACATGGAACAGAATATATGCCAGTTTCGTATACTTTAATTTATCAATATTTTAAATAGCTTGAATATTGCCCATGCGTTGAAAAACACGCAGAAATGAATCACGCAAATCAAACAAGAGCCGACTTGTAAACTCGTTAAAAGAGGCCTCGCAAAATTACAAAGAACTGATCACAAGAATGTAATGCGATGTTGTTCACACAGTTATACTGTCAAATATAATGAAGAGGACAAGCCCCCCCCTCCATGTTGTTGCCCGTTTATAGAGCTTTGAAAATGTCAAAATACTAGAAACGGTTCTTTACTACCTGTCGATAGAAAGGGTTTTATAAAATTTTGTCACAGATGAAAAAATTGGGTGATCGTGTTTATGGATAAAACCTCATTTCGAAACACATCTATCTAGTATACGGGGTCTATTCGGTCCAGTGGAGTACCCCCCCGGATTAGGTCCGTGCCCCCCACCGTGCCCTGCGCCACAGTGTTACGTGGTTTCCACTCCCATTCTCAATGGTCATCCCCTATCCCACCCCAACTCGCCGACACAGATTCACACCGCGTCGGTCATGAATGATACATACTTAAAATTACAATGGCTGATTCAATCATTTCGTGTCTAGCTAGCTTGTCAATCGACAAAACCCGGATTTTGCTTAAGCCGGTCCCTTCCATTATGTTACCGGTATTCAATCAGGCATCGTTTACAATCAATCGATAATTTGATCTTGATCTGATCAGACCACGAATGTTAAATCTCTTAGGATTAATGAAATCCGAGAAGGTATCATAGAAATTGAATGAAAGGTGGCTAAAAAATGACAAAACGCCAACAAGTGCATTACATGTTTGGTTGGACAAAAACAGGCCAACATTACATGTATTAGATCTACCCCCAGTTGAAGCGTAGCGGACACAGTAAGGGGGTGCAATTTGATGTGGGTATTTGAGCGACCGCAAACAAATTTATATCCGAACCAAATGGCGCAATCCTATATATAGGGTTGATCCATACATGCTGCTAATAGGGGAATGATCACTCTGCAGTTTTTAACGGACCCTCCCCAGGGAGTCAACGCTCAAAGCAGGCCCCTGATGGGCCTGTTGGCTGAGCTGTTGAAGTGTACGGCGCATGTAGTCCAGGCGAGCGATGTCAGCATCGGAGATTTCCATGGTCGGGCAGAATGTGGTAGCGTACAGTTCCTCTGGAACCCTACCGCCGAAGTCCGTCACCCGCAAGGCTCGCTGAAGCTGTGACAAAACATACCGAAGATGTTCACGTACGCGTTTCAATTTTCTAACCTCACCATTATGGCCCACTTTCCAAAAACGCAATTTTCAATAATTTTGTCCCCTTTCCGTTTTGAATGGACATGAAATTTTGTAAATAAACTTAGGAAGAACGTGGAAGGTCGTTTTAGAAAAAAACACAACCCCCCCAAAAAAAAACAGTTACCCGTTCCAGGGACCCAAGACCTGGAAATGTCCCTCTGTATCGATACCCCCTTGCTCTCAACGCCTGTTCACTATTAGTGGACTTACCCTGTAGATCGGACAGACCATCAAACAGCAGGGAAAGAAGGCGACCCAACTGAGAAGACAACATGACGAGAGCCCGCCCTCCGAGCAGACGAACGTACTTATCCTCTCTCCACAGTTGGTGATCGTGATTTTGGCATGCCTGCTGCTGTACCAAGTGTTGTAGGATGCCCCATCCTTCCCCATGCTGACAAAGGCGGATTCCAGCCATTCTGCTAGCACCGGATTAAAGTCAAACTGTGGATCAAGTCAACATTTAATGAATCAAAATGAAAAAGGAAAGGGATTTATTGACCAATCTTCCCAAATGTAGCAGAGCCGCGGATATATTTATGAGAGAATCCATCAAAGAATCAGCAGTGTACCAGCTTAAACAAGTCATGTTTTCTCAACTAAACTGTGTTCAAACCGCAGCGGAACTTCAGTTTTGATTGTTTAACTAATGCCTGAAAATGTATAAACCTTTCCCACTCTTACGCAGAAGCGAAAATCTTACATGTCTCCGACTTCTAGCTGACTTACCTCGACTGCAAACTTCTTCCCTTTGCGCATGAGGTCTACAGCTTCTGCTAGCATTGTTTTGAAATGATGCTGGATCTGTACATGTTGGGTGTTCACTATGACCGCTACTTTCGCTGGTAAAGGAAACCGAGAGATTGGATTTGTGACCAGGCTGTAAATGGACAAGGGTATCTTCCAAAGACAATGCAGAATTTCGCTGCTGCATGGGCCTCGAGCCGGACCAACAGAGGGCGCTATTTTCTTAGCATTGGAGGTTCCTTTGGTCGGAACTGAACTTCGCTTGTTCACGACCGATCTAGTAATGCACGCGTCACGGTCGCATCGCTACCAACAAATTGAACACTCCCGACCAACGTGGCTCTTTTTAACCGATGAGGGGGTGTTTCTGCTCGAGGCAGATCTTTTCCTCTTTGGCTGCAATAGACAGGTGCTTGGCAGAGAACATGCACGTGCTTTCATCTTAAACCGGTAAGTTGCAATTTCAACTAAGCGATTTAGATTTTCCTGTGATTGTTATAATATGAAACTCCCATAGAACGTATTCAAAGGATTTTAAACAAATCGGCAAAATATCATTGTGGAGGGACACTTATTCAAATCTCGTTTATGCGGCACCTCGTTTCGCGCCAGAGACACACTGCTGTAATACTGATCATGCGACCTTCACGGACAAGCCCATGGACTTTTCTCCACTGACTCTCGTCACGTGAGCATGCAGACCAGACTGCATGCCATCCTCCATTGACCCTACGACATCACGAACCTACCTTTGGTCACGACTGTCACCTTCCTAACGCCTGATTTCCTGTGGGTTCGAACTGCGGTGGCCGTCAAGAAGATGGGCAACGAGAGAAGGGTCTTAGTCAAACTCTCGAGCTCCGCCTCGTTGTGAACCCACAGACACCTTGGCATGAAGAACAGAAATTCGTCATTGAAGTTAAATTTTCTCAGTACTTAAAGGGCCTTGCAAATGGAAACCAAACATTTTCATTGTTATTAAATTAATCGATGAGCTTTCAGCCGAAACATATGCATAATGACGTTGATTGGAGGAAAGCTCATGTTAGACTACATTTGTTTAAATCTACACTGGGGAAACTCAACGCTCAAAGGTGTAATGCTGCTTATTATAAAAGACCAATCATCTGTCAGCAGGATATTGTGATTAATTAAAAAAATTCTGGAGGACACCATGACAACATTATCATTATGTTTCGGGGCATTGGATAGGTTAATGAATCACTACAAGCTACAATTGCAAATCTGGGAATTTCAACATGTTCTTTTGCAGATAACATCATGTTGAAATTTATTGGCACACAAAAATGAGATTTTAAAAAATGGCGATGTGCATGTATTCATCTAAAATCGCCCATGCGTAGCTACAAAAGTTGAAGATTTTCGTGATTTTAAGCGTACTGCAGTGAAACAAAAAATACAAACGATCACATACCCTCCTTTGGTGTCCGGAAAGATTTTGGACATCGAACGAGCACACGACGTAATCTTGGTGGGATCATGAGAGAGGAAACGCTGCCTCTTCCGAGTCGGCCGCTCCACCACACGGAAGCAGGTGGGAGGAGCCTGCAGAAATTGCTCCATGAGCGTGACGTTGATGGCCGGTCCGGCGGGCGTCAGGTTCAAGGGGCGGCGTGCCGTTGGCATTTTTGTTTATCCACGAGCACGTCGGAGCTTGCTGAAGAGAAAAGTCTGGATGAAAATCAGAGCATATAAACTATGAAAGGACAGCTTGTGTGAGACAGTTCAACTGAATTTGGGGATTTCCAATTTCACATGAAAATTGCGCTTTACTACACCGTGTCCGGCGCAATTATTCACAATAAGAGCTAAGAGCTCCTGTTTTTCATGACCACTTCTCATATACCGTTCAGTCAAAAGTAATGAGAGACAATTGGCTGAACAGGGCTTCGAACATGCGCCACGAGATGTCATTTAAGTAGCTATCCAGTGTCGACTAAAATGGTTAATTTCTATTTCCCCGTCCCTGAATTGAGCTCTAAAACCAAAACTCAGCTTCATCTTTGCCTCAGGCCTTTCTCCCGCATTAAATCCATCAAGTTCGAATTAAACATACATGTATCAATACATTTTTTTAAAACCCCCAAAATATCTGGGTTTATTGGTACATGGTTTGGCAGCACAGCATGACTTCTTATGGGGTTAACAAGTCAGGGGTTTACAGTTTAGGCGAAGCCTGAGACGGCGACTGGGCATGTCTAGACAGCACCGGGTTCACGATCTGTGTCGAAAGTTACATGGAAATCGGAGTAACTTTACCAAGCTGTAGACTCCCCCATTTGCCTGCCTCACTGTCCCGGGCACCAGTGAGAACTAAAAGCTATGGAACTCTTAAAAGGTTTACACCGTCAATGCCGCTACGCTTCACACAACTCCTTCCAAGGGCGGGTCTAGCTTTCAGGAAACGGGGGGGGGGTGATAGGCGTACTGAAGGGATGCTCTGCTAAAGGGGTCCAAAAGCATCATACACTGCTCCCTGATGAAAAGAAAACTTAACTATATATGTGGATAGATTGGAGGCGCAAATCTCATCTAGGATATTTTTGTGTACTCATTTGCCGTCATTTCACTGGTAGTTCCATTTTGTCTGCAGCTAAAGGGGGGGGGGTTGCACCCCCATCCCCCTTCTAGATCCGCCTCTGAAATTCCTTCTTTTGATACAATTTTATGAAAGCCGAGAGAGTAAAAGGGTTTGACGATTCCATCCTAGCAGAAAGTATTATCGCAGAAATATTCAGACCATTACCTGTATTTATCGGAGACGAGGATTCAACTTCCAAGTCTGCAGCCTGGCTCGGGTTTAATATCAACAAGGATTCCACTGCATATATTCCAGAGCGAAGCGAACTGGCCAAAAAATACCTGTCGACAGATGCGCAGTGTTTTATGAATGCCAGGCTGAGGGGGCGCGCCGTCCATTTGAACTTGGCTGTGAACTCCGGAAGCGGAACGTCTCTGCCCGTCAGGATCTAGGAACCGCTTGATACGTACAGGACACAGTCGCCAAGGACTAGAGAACGATGGGGTCGTTGCTACTTGATATATGCTTCCGTGTTTTCAAGAATTCGTGAACTGGTCATTGGCCTCATAGGAAAAAACATTTTAGAGAACGACAGACTTGACTGTTTATCAACACTTTATTTGGGGAAATATTACTGCTACTACGATTTCAGTTTTGAAACAAAATCTCCACCGTAACAGTCGTAACAGTGAATCGGAAAAACGACCAATGAGCACTCGAAAGAAACACTTCTTTGGCAGTTCACATGTGCAGCGGCGTATCTAGGTTTTGGTGTGGGGGGGAATTCAAAAGCGAAAAGAATCTTCATAATATTGGGGGAGGGAATCAAAAACCTTACGGTACCAACATTCTTGCTTTTATTTGCTTTTTTGGGGGGGAGTTGGTGCTAATATTTGCTCAATAAATATACCGATTTCTTTCGTGTCTACTCACCTGTGATGTCTTCTTCGTAAAAAAAAAAACGGGTGGGTGGGGATTGCCCCCTACCCTCCCCAGAAAGGCCATTGCACATGTACACGAACAGTAAAAAAACACAAGGTTTCTCGCACTTGTTCTTTTTTTTTGGGGGGGGGCGTTGCAGACTTTGACAACATCGAATTGAATCACACTAAGCCCACATTTTAGACCACACCAAAATAAACTCCTTTAATTCACCAAATCGTATACACTGTACACTATAATTGAATCCTTTCCTTCACCATGTCATATACTCGAACTCATCACTCTTCAAAGAACACTTTATTTAATGCACCTATACACCAGTTAGACTGGCACACGCAATCAAGGAAATAGTTCCCTTTACAGCAACATTAAGCGTCGACCAGAAATGAAGTACATGCACACGGTACGACGGTAAGCATCCTTCCCCGGGGAACTGCGCTGCTCATTCGGCGAATAGTTCCATCGAATTCAGCTGCAGATTACAGAATAGCCTCTGTCTCCAGCTTCAAAGTTGAAACGAAACCGCCATTTATTTTATGTACCACATGGTCAGTACCATACTTATAATTTATAAATACAATAATACTGAGTACAATGTAATACCTTCAAATGGTCCTTCCACAAATTTTACCTGAGAGCAATTTTTGGTGCAAATCTCTACTATTTTTAAATGTACAAATTTCTAATTCGACGGACCCTTTAGTACACGTTAACCTGAATGAAAATAGCACATATTGATGTCAAGAAATTTTACTGCTTTTTCGGACAATTTGGGGCGTTGTTGCTGTGACGCCACCTCAAGAGGACTTTTCAACTTGCGGTTCTCTGTTCAAGTAGTGAACCTTACAATTAGTTGGCTATTGACTATAACTCAAAAAGCTTTGCTCTTGGTCTGTTGTACTGACACAACAAGGAATCACAAAAGAACATTTAAAACAGTAAAATATCAAAAATCCTGGCTGAAATAGTAGGCTTCTTCTTGGAAGAACATCACAGTTGCATCTCATGAGTATAAAACTAAAAAAAGAACCAAAATGCTTGTAACATGTCAAAACTAAAATGAAGTGAAAAGCAACAAAAAAGGTGAATTTACATTACATGTAAATGGGTCCTTTAAGAATTCCCTGTCTGCAAAAAGTCATTGTAAAAGTCACACTTCTGATTTTCAACTTTTGTGCAGCCCAGGGAAGTTCAGTCGTGATACATGTACATGTACTTAGAATATCCTATGATCCTTTCATCCAACAAAAACCTAACGACTGGCAAATTGTGTGGGGTGGGACTTTAAGTCTAATTTGAAAAACGTTTACAAAAAACTTTCCCACATCGTTGGAATATGTAAACGTATAGCCAACACTTTGCAGAGGCTGCCGCCGCCTACTCCGGTGTTTTTATATACATGTACATAATTGTATAGTTCAACCATGCACCTGGTCCAACCAATGTACATGTATGTTGATTGATGTTGGGGCGTTTCAAACAAGCAATGTCTATTGTTTTAGAATTCATTTTTTTCTCAAACGTATGGAAGCCGATAGGGGAAAAAACAGCACGTAACAGGCATAGTTTACAATAAAAATGAACGCCAGATTGCATCAATCAAAACATCAAACCTCTAAAAGGGGCGATTTCGTTTATAAAACATTTGGGAAAATCTGTAAACGGATTTGGAACTTTTTTGTTTAAACGCTTTAAACTGTAAACGTTCCACCCTTACATGTGTGTCAGACTTCACTATTTAGGACAGGGTTAATTAAACAGTTGTTCTGACTGCTGGTTTCTGTTAGATTCGGCATGCTTCAACAGTTTGCAGCTGTTGGGTTTTGTTGTATTTTGCCAAGAATATGTTCAGAGTGAAAAACACTGAAAGGGATCGACTTCTGGCTGAGTTCATCTCAAGCCACAAGTCGGGTTCCCATCACGGGGAATGAACAATGAGAAAGGAATGTCTTTGAAACAATTGCCACCTTCAATAAACTTCTCCATTGACTCTGGACGATTTGTAACTGGCGCGAATCCAAATACAAGATTACACATCTACGTAAATTTTTTCCTTTCAGAAAGATACAGACTAAAAACAATCGTTTCAAAATTTTCAGATTTCATTAAGAAGCTTGGTGCACATACGTATCAATTCCCTGCAGGTCCCGGGACCAGTTAAATGTACAACACATGTACATAACACATTTTTCCTAAAGGAAAATAAAACACAACCCAAGCATTACAACTCAACATTCAGTATTATGACAGTGGACAACGCTTTACAAAATACTAGTGGAACTCATTTCAGTGAAAGATGAATAATGGGCAGTTATTTAAGCAAGCACATACAGTTAGATCCAACTTGCAGTACACATATGGAAAAGCTATACACAGTAAGCAAGTATAAAAAAGCAGTACTGTATAATGCATGCTTATCAAGCACTTTTTATAACATTACTTATAATGCTATTTTTATCTCATTGTACATAATAACACATCAGAAAACCATGGAAACGGACCCGCAATCACTTTCTATAAGCACACACCAGTTGCTGGTGTTGGTTGATATGAAGTACAGAGGCACATGTGTTTGTGCTGGGAATGAAAAATGAATCTCGCAAATCCAACTTCTTGAGAACTCTTTGGCTACAGCTCCGAGTAAGATACGGTTGCCTCAACCAGCTCACACCTGGGGTAACCCTCACATGGGTCTTCGTAGGAGGGATGAAACACCTTGGCCACGTTGACGAGAGGCCACATGACGAAGGAACCGACCAGAGACCCCACCTGTGTGATTCCACCATACCAGATCAGGAGGCCACGGCTGTTGGGCTGGGTGCGCAGGATCCAAGCGATGGTGGCCTTAGTGTAGACGAAGAGGCCCGTCATCAAAATCCACGCCAGGATCTGAGGAATTGGACAAGATTAGTGACACTATCACGGCTTGATTCGTGAAACTGCAACTGGACATTATCAAGTGACGTGGTCAAAGGCAAGCGTCTGAGAGAGAGAGACACTGATCCCAAATCAACATTTACCAGGAATCTGTCCCCATAATTACAGGTACTTTCACAACGTTTTTGGCACCATTTCTACATGTTTCTATAATGCAACCCTAGTCCAAAAATTTGGGACTCTCAATACTGTGAATGACAGGTCCAATCTTAGCATGGTGAAACAGACGCAAACCTAAGATGATAAACCATTCTTCTTTGAGAGACCATTCACTAAAGTACAATGTAGTTTTACACCCGTTATTACATGTAAGTATTTTATCGACTGCATCAAAAGAAAGATCTGGCACCTAGCTTCTAGTCCGACACATTCTCTCCAGAACTAAGCCAACAGACCAAATGGCCAATCTTTTCTAAATGTTTTTCATGTACATGTAAGGTACACGTATGGGCTTCCAAATGAAATCACTTGGTGTCTCTCTCGGGGGGGGGGGAAATAATGAAGGAAAGACTGCAAAGTTTAACTGGTGCTCAACTTTAGCTGGTGGAATACTAAGGACCTCGTCTTTGCTCCATGAAGGTTTGGGAGAATTTTGTTGGCTGAAGAATAAATTTGGCCTACTTTTGTTTTGCATGTTTTTCTGTACCCTGAAGGTAAGAGTAAAACGAAGAACAGAAAAACTTGACTTACGATTAATGCGCTGCCTATAGGTTCATGCTGTAAAGGTGGTGTAGGGCTGAGAGCTGCCGTCAACATGCAATATGCACCAAATGCTGTTCCAAACAGGGCTGTCATCCCTACCAAGGCAAGATTTGTGGACGGCACCAGCATGACCAGAGTTGCAGCCAGTGGATTGGCTATGTTGGCCAAGGTTGAGGCCAGTAAGTACGTGTTGAGGCCGTAGGGCCCACAGGAGAAGGACTGGATGGATGGCAGAACACCATTACTAAGTGCACAGACAAAACACAGGACTGCGTAAAGGTAGATCAGCTGTCTCTTGGTCAGGAGTCGGTAGTCGGTGGGAGGCTTGCTGCTATCCAGGGTGCTTTCTTCTGCATTCTCCTTGGGTGCCGGCAGCATGTCCTGGGCTTCGTCTCCGTAAGCGGGAGTGCCTGGATTCCTTGCAGAGCGGGCAACAAGGGAGTGGCTCTCAGAGGAAGTTGAGGAATCAGAGCCTGCTGAAGACGTTGATTGTGATGCCGGCCGACCCTGGATGTGTTCCTTTTTGGCCAGTGGAAGGTAATTCAGCATGGTGAAGGCGATGCCGCACGTCAGCATCATGGCAAAGAGGAACCCAAAGAAGTCTTGAGGAGGGAAGCGGGCGGCCGAGTTCCTGCTGACCCAGTGGGTACAATTCTGCCAGATGGTCTCGTTGCCAATAACAGTGTGATTGACGTAAGTGCCATTGGCCGTGCACTCCACGCTCCCAACGCCCTGGATCAGTGCCATGACACTGGGCAGGAGCGAGCTTAGGCCCTCCCCAATGAAGTACCAAGTCAGGTAGGAGCTCTTGAGCAGGGACATGAAGGGGGTGAAGGCCACCGAGGAGGTGCAGTCCACAATGGACAGGAAGAAGGCCAGGACCAGCAGCGCTGTGCTGTGGAGTTTACCGTCCACCTGCCACACGGTGTAGCGGTCCCAGAAGAAGACCAGCAGAAGGGTGGAGGCACAGCCCAGGCTGACAATGATGAAGACGGTGGGTATCTCAATGCGCTTGCCCTTCAACAGGAAGAAGTGCGTCAGGGAGAAGGCCAGGGGCCCCACGTTGGCTAGCTGGATGATCACCGTCAGGTAGGAGGCCAGGCTGTAGTTCTCAGGGATGTCCAGCGAGACCAAGAGGGGGAGCTCTACCCAGAGGCCGTTGATGGCAATCCAGGAGCCAATACCAAAAAGGGTGGTCAAGATGACCACCGGAATACGGACATTCAGGGGACTCTTCACTTCTTCTTTTGCCATTGTGGTCACAGATCTGATTTACGTTCGTACCTAACAGATCACAAACCTGTTCTACATACTTTGTACGTACTTCTTGGCTACTTGTACCTCATATGACCTACTGTGGAAGTCAATCTGCAAACAATAAAGCAAAACGAGTAATGTGTACACTGAGGGAAATTTACATCAATCTCATGATACATGTTTCACCCAAAAAGCATTTATGATCTAAAATTCTACCTGTCTACATGTACATGTATAACACCAATGATTCTGAGACAAAGGGGATTGTTACAATTTATATAAACATTTGGACATGCGCATTCACAAAGTCTATAGGCCATGACAGAAACAGTGTAAGTATACATATTTTCCAAGAAAATTTGAATTCCCCCTCCCCACATTATCTCTTCATGAGATTCACACTTTTGGGTAGTTTTAATGTCATATAAAAAATAAGTAAAGGAACGGATGGAACTTTTTCCCCTCAAAAATTTAAAGAGTGCATAGGCTACTGCTGGTTGGTATGCTATTCTTCCAACCCACAATTCTGAGGGCTTTCTGTCGAAAAAAGGTGCAAAAATTATCCCTTTTAAAAAATTCCATTCAGGTCTTTATTGAAGTGATTAGTGGCTCATCAAGAAAATTATTTTTAAAGGGCATAACAGGGAACAAGCCCAACTGCAAATTTATGCAACTTTATGATTTCAGATGTGATGAGCAATTGAACATTAGGGGCAGTGTTACTCAAGACTACCAAGCTTCCAGTAATCACAAATTTGGGTCTTTCTTTTTTTTTCAGGTGTCCAAAGTGGGGCACACCGCACGCAAGCCAAAGTTTAAAAATTTGTTTCCTGCCTTGTAGTAAGCCTAATTGCATTCCATAACATACATGTACATGTCTGATGCTTACAAAAAGAGCAGTGTCACTGCTTTTGTGTACATACATGTACATGTAGCAAAGGTCAACTACTCACTGCACGAAGTTCAACCAGGACCTCAACGCTCACTCTACAACACGGTACCCAGATATGGTACATGTACATGTATGCGGCATACATGTACCATATCTGGGTACCATGTTGTAGAGTGACCGTGTTTACACGTATCGGATTATCGCATTGCGATAATGAGCTACGTGTAACAATAAAGAATAAGTACAAAGAGCCTATTTCCTGGTGGGTTATATTTCTGCTGCATGTAGGATGTCATCTTAAAATACATGCAGTCAACTTTCAACATAACAAAGTTACAGGGATCAGATAAATTACTTTGTTGTAACCAGGGCTTCCATATATGAAAGGAGCGACTACATGTAAACCCCCTCTGAGGAAGTCTTGCTACATCACTTGCTAGTGAATATGAATTCACAATAACCATGTCGGTACGGAATCAGACATGAAATTGTCAAAATGTTTCATCCCCAAAACACTCATGGGATGGAGTGATTGGAGAACACCCTGTCATTTACATGTACCGTATGTACATGTATGTACCGGGAATGACAAAAGGTCCAGCTGAGTACTCTATTTGTGGCTACAGGGCTAGTAGGACTGATGTTGGAGAAGAAAAAGTCTGAGTCCAAATGCTACCCAGTAGCCAGCAATGCAGTTACGGAGTCAGGGCACTCTCAGAATGAAGCAACAAACTAGCAATGTATAACAAATGAGAGTTGGGAAAAAATTATGAGTCCAAATGGACAACCCTGGAGCCAGCTACTGAAATGTGTACAGTTGCTGTACTGGTACAAAAATACTATTTTACAGTTTAACAATTTATCACGAGTGTTCCAGACCCTACGACACTCTTTAAAATGGTTCAAGAGACTAAACAGCACCATAGTTATCAATCCTAGCACTCAGCATGTATCCTCTTCCTTTGATAGACAGGTACATGTATATCTAGAAGTACATGTACATGTACGTATGTGTAGGCCTATGTCTTTGTTCAGTGCAATCTTGAAACTTGCGCAAATTTAGGCCTACTGTGCCTGTACTCCACCTGAATTGATTTGCCTCTGAATAAAATCTATTCATACATGTAGGATAATAAACTCAGGAGGGAGTACAATAAATCTGAGCCAGAGTCAAGATTAGTAGAGTCCCCTAACGGCACACTGCGACGTTCACTTGACTTTCCTCACACAGGGTTGCCAAACTTCTGTCTTGAAACACTTTAAACTCATCTGGTACTACTGCCTTCATGATATAACTTATTATAAGGTGTTGAACCTTTGTGAACAATATCAGTGCCATAAAATTTCCTTGAAATCCAAAACTGTCAGCATTTGGAAACTGGGCTCGAATTCAGCCAAGTGTTGTGACCAACTTGAAAAGATCTTTAAAAATTCGACCTAACGCTTTGCTTTATTGTGTGTCAGATGCAGGAGTACAACTACATGTATATTACATACATATAGGGTACATGTACATGTACACTCTATACAAGGGGGCTAGGTCTCATGGGGTACAATGATTGATGTATAACAGGTGGGGCCATTAGGATCCAGAGGAGGGCAGAGCTACAAGGACATTCTTAAAAGGGTACTGTTGCTGGGTAGAGTTATGGTGGTCAGGAGTGGACCTGTAAGAGTGCAGGATACTACAGGCACATAGGCCTACATGCATTAAAAGAGTTCATTTCAAGGAAAAAAATAAGAAATTCAGGCAAATATAAAACTTCATCCAAATCTTGTAAAATTAAGATTTATCAATCACATGAATCAGACCATGGGAAATTTGATGAAGTTTCAGTAATTGTAAAATTTGAGTTGAAAATATTACTGTAAGACACAAAATGTGAAAAATGAAAGTGCGTCACGTTAGGAGCAGCGCCACCATGCCACGGCCACGTTAGGGTACGCACATCAAGATCACATCTTTATTCTTTGGCTGCATGCACGTTTCTATTTAATAGGGGCATCTTGGGTGCGGACTGGTCGATCTACATAATAATACATGGTCGACCCTACCTGAAATCTCAAACATGACATTATTAACAAACTTTACTCAGTCTTTAGTACAAGCTTCCCTTTTTTGAAGCAATCTTTCTCAGCCGTAAATTCAAGAAAGAAAAGGCGATCTGCTGATGGCGCAATTCGTGCAATAAGATCGACTGATCGTGCAAAGATCGAGCGGTCGATCGAGTCTGGCCCTTAAAGTTTACTGCTTCCAGACGTGGACTAGACATGCACCCCCTGCGCGCGCACGTGCTAGGAAACGTGACTCGCGACTTCGAATTAAACATGCAAGTCATTTCCTCCACACAGTGGGCCATGGGGTACGCGGCTGGTTGAGTTTTACAAATTTAATTTTACAAGATCTGCGTATTGAAACACTTAGTACTTACGACAAACCAGTTCCTTATCCACACCGGCTTCGCCAAATAATCTAAATTAAATACAAAAACATGTATTCATTCCACAAGAAAAATAATCGCTACATGTACGTGCAGGTCCGAAGTATACAGTGTACATGTACGTGTCAACGTCATGAACGTGTTGGCGCAACTCGAACATTAGCAGGATCCTGTCAATAGAGGGCGCCCTCGAAAATCGAGATCAGCCGCGCCAGGTGCAGGCGCTAGCTAGCTAGCTAGCAAGGCCGGCCGGGCTGGGACATTCACTGGCTAGCTTTCAAATCTTGGGGGAAGCTACGTGTACTGTGTGGGTACATAGAGTTTGGAGGTAAGTAAGTCGTTTTAGATATCTTCTTACTTCTGTTTAGAATATTGAATTTTACCCACCACAAAGGGTTGAAATCATAGACCTCACATAATGTTTCTTATAATTCACTCTTATGCGAAAATAAAGTGGAGTTAAGTGCAAGTGCATTATACACTACCGGTACCGCGGTAGTCCACGTCGAGAGACCCAGTACCATGCAAATTTCAATGTTGTAAGATGTTATCGGCCAGGCGGGGCGCGCGCGGCGGTTCTGAGTCCCATGCCTGCCTTGCGGCCTGCGGGTACCCGCAAAAGAATCTTAATCAAACTGATATAGTCCTATATACGGTCACTACGATTTTTGAGTTTGTATTAAACACCACAAAGTGTTCGGTTTCCCTGAGCTGACGCTCAATTTAGTCCTTTACTGTACGTGTACCTCAACTTTGAGAACTCGATGTACTCAAAGTCATGGTACTCCGTCATGTCTGTGTGATTATTTTTTCCAGCTGGTCGCGTGGTGTGGTGACGCTATAGGGTTTTGGAATCAGATTTTTGTGGTGAAATAATTCACTGGTGTTAGAAAGCTACATGTTCATGTACTAAATCAAATTTCCCCTGTCTGCAAATCAGATTAATCTATACCTCTTCAAAAGCAGGATAACAAGGTTTCAGAGCATCAGATTGAGCATTTGTGAAAAAAAGTGAGATTTCTGCTCACCAATTTCTCGCTTCCACCCGTTGACTGTCCCTACGCTACGTTCATGCCATTCATGTTTATCAGACTGCGCATGCGTTGAACCCATCAGTGACAGTGCTTGCTCTGCATATTGGTTCAACCATTTTCGGTAACTGTTAAGTGCAATCTTGAATCATGCTCAAATTTATAGTACTCCTTAATTCTGAGTATTTCCACTTGACATATTTGAATGAAATCCATTCATAGGAGGGAGTGCAGTAAATTTACGCAAGGGTCAAAATTATGCTGAATGTAACCACCATCTGGAGGTGTTTGTATAATGATTAGCACCCACATGGAGGTACTTCCAGAACTGTAAGGTTTATACAAACCTTATTTTAGAGATAGATGTATGCAGTGTTGTAGTCGAGTACTTTTTTCCGAGCACCAAGTACTGCCGAGTACTTTGCCAGCTGAGTACAAGTACTGGTTTCCGAGTACAAGTACATGTACATGTACTTGCACTTCCTAGTACGAGTACAAGTACAAGTACTTCTAATTCCGAGTACGAGTACAAGTACTTCTAATTCAAAAGTAGTTTTATCTTAAATTAGAGACTCTAAAACCTGCCACTGTGTAAAAGAAACACCGAATGCAGATGACATGGCTACAAGAACAAGTGATCTGGCTAGCAATGTCACGATCACTACACGTGCGTTGCAGTAGTTGACACAACGTGCACGGTGCCGCGAAGTCTATTTTCCAGACTCAGTTATTCACATGCCTGTGATTTTCTGCATGCTGGGTTCATTGTTAGAATTTTCGGGTCCAGGAACCAGACTACCAATGCCCAAGTAAATCGCGGGACCATTCTGAAGTACAACAATATAATTTGCATACGTGATTAATTAAGTATGCGCACAGATGGCGAATGGGTAGTATACGTTAATGGTCCCACGTTCGGCCTTCTCTTTGTCGGAACCGTATCGAATATTGGAGTCGATATTTTTGTACCTTACTTTAACGGCAGTGGTAAGTTAACTTAAAGGATTTTTTATCGAGTACTGTTAATTGAGTACGAGTACTCTGATGCTCGAGTACAATTTTTGGATGTCGAGTTCCAAGTATTTTGTAGCTCGAGTATAAGAACTGTAGCTCGAGTACGAGTACTTGGACGTCCAAGTACAAGTACGAGTACTCTGAAAACGGTACTCGAGTAGTACTCGAGTACGAGTACCGATATGAGTACTACAACACTGGATGTATGCATGTACAAGCTCCCATAAACACATTTTAGCTGTTTTGATTGTGCCAACTTACTCTTCCATCACAGCTAGTTGTGCAACCAAATTCCGTACATGCCTTCTTGGTGAACTTAGATGTCAGATGGGGAGGTTTATTCACCTTATATCCTCATTAAAATGGTGAAATTCTTGAGCATTTTGCCCATCCACACTACAGAAAGTCACAGTATCCAACTTCTCTTGACCAGCAAAGTTTCATTAGCATTTATTTTTTTTTTTAGTTTGAGGTAATTTAATTACATGTAAGTGCATTTTTTTTTTGAAGATCAAAGTTAATTTAGTCCCATTCTGCCCAGACATCACACTGGTTCTTCATTTTTTAGGTCACAGGTTTGATTGAGTTTGTGGTTAAACAGTTCTTTTTTTTATATACACTGTATCTTTGTTTAGATTCTGTTGAGCATTGCCCCTAAGCAGTAAATTTTGGAATTTCATTTTTTGTTTTTCATTTTTTTTTTCCTCCTTTCTATAAACTTTGCTGTCGTTTGCCTGCCCCAAATTTTCCTTGCGACTCCTCCCTACCCGATCAAATTTGATTTTTTTTCAGCGAGTTACCCAAATTCTGGTCTGGTTTTTTAGTTTATTCAGATTTAGTTTAGGGTGCCATTTTTCCGTGCTACACTATCACACAGCTGACAGTTATGGAGAGCACATGCTCAGTGATGCTTTGACTTTCTGTAGTGTCGATGGGCAAAATGCTCAAGAATTTCGCCATTTTAATGAGGATATAAGGTAAATAAACCTCCCCATCTGACATCTACATGTACATTGTAACTTCACCAAGAAGGCATGTATGGAATTTGGTTGCACAACTACATGTAGCTGTGATGGAAGGGTAAGTTGGCACAATCAATACAGCTAAAATGTGTTTATAGGAATTTGTACATCGCTACCAGTGAGGTTTGTAAAAACTTTACAGTTCTGGAAGTAACATGGAAGTAGACACAGAAGCAGAAGAGCTCTTTGTTCCACTCTTCCGATGCCAAATACAAGATTATGGGGAGGGTGGCTCTGAGCATGATGGCGGCTCACACTAATGTTAGCCTCCCCCTAGAGGGAAAATGAGGCATAGGCACGACCGACATGTACATGTAGATCATCCTGACTAAATTAGTCATTGTGTGTAATAAAGAGTCAAGAGTCATCTTTCCTACTGATGACTCTTGACTGATTTTGGTAATGGTTCCTCCGCAAAGAGAGACATTGCAATAACATATGACCAGGAAGACAGATCTACATGTACATGTATAGGTGTAGGTTAAAAAAAGCACAAATTTCAATTTGCTGCGGTGTGGTTAGCCGCACACATTTTTCTACAATAACTTGCTGTTCTTTCTCATAACTAGTTTCAAATTGACATTGGTCAACTCCCACCATGGTTATTTTTACCCTCATGCCCGAGGCAGTTTGTACGTAACTTACCGGTACCTCAATGGACGACTTGTAGAGTTCCATTTGATGCATAAGCAGTCAGGTAGTCCGATTGGTTGGGTTGTCTGAACAGTCACAGTTTCCTGAGTTGAGTTGGTTGCATGGTTTTACATTGCTGAGATACAACTTCAGAGGGAAGTGAGATTTAACCTGGGTAGGAGTTAACCGGGGTACCACTTTTTGTCATGTCCCATCCCTGTCACATCTGACATGCATGTATGATTTGCAAATTACCTGCTAAACAGATAGAATTCGGTTTGAAATCCATTTCAGTAATATTTCCATGTCAAATTACACAGGCCAGGTGTAACAGGGACACAAAAATGTCACACTTTTTGACCTTGAATTTATAGAATGACCCGGGTATGAGTTGACCGAGGTAATAGCTAACCTGGGTAGGAATTCACCCGGGTACAAGTTGCCTCCAAATCTTTGTGATTTGCAATTCTCATGGACAGGACAAGGATTCCCGAAGATCCCACCTCCCTCAAACATTCCGGTCTGAGTGAAGTCACTTTCCCTGTGCCAAAATGTCCTCCAGTCGTTCCAAACGGAAACTTTCCGAAGGAAACCTGTCATCTTGCAATGGTTGTAACAGCCTGGACGACAAATTTGACTTTGCCGACTGTGAAAATTGGACGGCAGAAGATGTCTCCAAGTATCTGATGGCCAAAGGCTTTACTCATGAGGCACGGCTGTTCCAAAGTAAGAAGATGGCTTGATACAATCATCAGATTTGTTCTTAACCTAACCAGGGTATTTTAAGTTGAAACTGGAACTGTTCCAGCATTTTATGGTTGGCTTATCAGTTCCATTTGTCGTCATTTGCTCAAGAGTCAACCTTGTGTATCTCTTGATGGGTAAAATAGGTTGGTTTTCATAGCCTGTCCAGCTGCAACTTTATATGAAGCCCAAAATAATTTTGTGTGTGGTTGCATAGCATTGCATAAAAAACAAATGTAAAGCACAGGAGTTTTGTGAGATGTTTTTTTTCTCATTGTTATGTATTACAGAAAAGAAATCTTTCTGGCTATAGGTCTGCTTGTAAGAGTGCTGTATGGAAAATTCAAGTTCGTTTTTCTTTGTGAACAGAAGAAGAGATATCTGGAAAAGTTCTGGACAAGCTAACAGAAGAATTGCTTCAAAAGAAAGTTGGTGTAAGGTAAGAAAATTGAAGTGTTTGGGATTTGGTCTTTAGGTGCACTGCAATCAGAAAATTTCCCTCCCTTCATCATTAATGTTTTAGCCATTCTGTATTGACTGTGCTACAGAATGTTTGTTTTCTTATTTCATACGCCTTACACCTTTTCACTGTTACCACAGGTCCTTGGGAAAACGTTTAGAGTTGCTTGAAGAGTTTCAGTTTCTGAAGAAATTACAAGACAATTCAAGGCCTAAAGTCTTCATAGATTCCTTGAAGGTTTGTTCATTCAATTTTGTTGTTGAATCTCACAACAAATATTGCAGTTTTTCTGTGTTGTAATCTGCCGCAGTATTCTGCTGGAGTGACTCACTGTATGGGTTCCTCTCTGGAGTGACTCACTGTATGGGGTCCTCTCTTCTGTTCTGTGCTTTGCTGTACTGCTCTTTGTCCTGTTCTATTGTGCTGTGATCTTCTGTACAGACATGTACATGTACATGTATCTCTGCTTTGTTCAGCTTGTCTTAGTTGCAGGGCCAGATTAAGTGTTCCACGATACAGGCCCTAGGCATTAATGCTGTGCATGCTCTGCTCTGCTCTGCCAAGGCATTGGCACAAATTTCGTAAATGCCGTAGCAATTTATGTTGTGTTGCCGCAAAATTGTACAATATAAGCTGTGTACTAGTATACATGCGCTAGGTTTCCCAAAGTTGAATTTTGATTGAGAGACTCTGAAAGAAGCTTTTAAAAGTCTAAAAGTTCATGTGTTGTTGTTGATGTGGATGGGGGAACTGCATGGCAAACTGCGGTATGTTTGTAGGCCTTCAGGGTTTTTTTGTTTCATTTTTTGCCACAGCTCCTGTGTCTGTTGGATGATCCAGCCCTGGGATTTTTTGCTCCACTGCACTGTCTAATGATATACATGTACATGTACTGTGCTTATAGCGTTCCACTGTGCTTTTGTTGTCACTGTGCTGTCTTGTGATTGACTGTGCTGGGCCGTATTCTGCTGTGTTATGCAAATGTTCTGCCATTTATGATTTATTACACTCTGTTCTGCCTTTTTGTGGCAGGTATTTAATGACCCTATTCATGGCCACATGGAGGTGCATCCTCTGTGCGTGCAAATCATTGACACTCCACAGTTCCAGAGGTTGCGTTACATCAAGCAACTTGGCTGTAGCTACTTAGTCTTCCCTGGTGCAGCGCACAATAGATTTGAGCATTCGCTGGGGTAAGAGCCGGCTTGAAAGGGAGACTAAGTAACCCTTGGGTTCATTTGCAACTGAACACACTGCTTGCACATGAGACAAGGTTTG
The DNA here is from genome assembly GCF_054643075.1 of Acanthaster planci. Classification (NCBI taxonomy): domain Eukaryota; kingdom Metazoa; phylum Echinodermata; class Asteroidea; order Valvatida; family Acanthasteridae; genus Acanthaster; species Acanthaster planci. Next base: position 11,010,173 of record NC_141782.1, read on the forward strand.
CACCTTCATGGTGTGAATACATGTACATGTACAGTTTCATGGAAAACATGATCTCTGTGCTGGCACCATGCACCCATTTGAAACATTTGCCCACAAGTCTCTGTCTGCCTTGCCAATGAAAGCCTTGCATTTGTGTGCAGAGCAGATAGGGTAATTATGCCTACTTTTGACCCTACCAGCAAAAAAAAAAAGCTTTCGGTAAGAGGAAGTGCTCAGTGAATTTTGAGCAAGCTTGATGGACCAGCACGTACGTGTATTAAAAGGTTAGAGCTGATTAGACAGCTTGGATAAAATTTAAAAACTGTTTCCTTTGTATACCATATTTTTTAGAATTTTTTATGCTTCACCTTTTTCTGTGAATTGTATTTCTGTTTTCTTTCCTTACAAACATATCAATTTAATCCTACTCACATGCAAAAAAAATCCATGCGCTCAGACTTGTAGTCATGCAGAAGTACATGTATTCATGCTCAAACTCATGGGAATATACATGTACTCATGGGGGTACACATGTACTCATTCTCATGGGAATACACATGTACTCATGGGGATACACATGTACTCATTCTCATGGGAATACACATGTACTCATGGGGATACACATGTACTTATTCTCATGGGAATACACATGTACTCATGGGGATACACATGTACTCATTCTCATGGGAATACACATGTACTCATGGGGATACACATGTACTCATTCTCATGGGAATACACATGTACTCATGGGGATACACATGTACTCATTCTCATGGGAATATACATGTACTCATGGGGATACACATGTACTCATTCTCATGGGAATACACATGTACTCATGGGGATACACATGTACTCATTCTCATGGGAATACACATGTACTCATGGGGATACACATGTACTCATTCTCATGGGAATACACATGTACTCATGGGGATACACATGTACTCATTCTCATGGGAATACACATGTACTCATGGGAATACACATGTACTCATGGGAATACACATGTACTCATGGGGATACACATGTACTCATTCTCATGGGAATACACATGTACTCATGAGGATACACATGTACTCATTCTCATGGGAACACACATGTACTCATGGGGATACACATGTACTCATTCTCATGGGAATATACATGTACTCATACTCATGGGAAATTACTCCTGTACAACACTGGCAGAACTCATCAGCACCATCCCCAAAGTTATACTTAATGTATATTTGTTGTCATTGTGTTTCAGCAAATTGACATTGCCAAGATTTGACTTCTACATATGCTGTTTAAATGTTGGACTGGTTTACAGGGTTTTATTTAGGAATACAGTGTCTGCCTGTCCCTTGCTGTCTAACCAAAGTAAAAAACTGCCCGTCCTGCCCCCCCCCAAAAAAAATTATGAAACTGACATCCCCTGGTACTTTCTGAGGCCATATTTCCTTTGAATCCAGAATTTGTTTAGAAGGAAGTCCGAAGACTTTTTCACGAGTTTAAAAGATTTATGGGACCATATAAATTTTGAACAAGCAAAAGCTTCTTGTCCAAAGTTGTTTTTTGCCCGTCCCCAGGTCGGCTGGACTGGTATGGGTAACTGGATGAGACAGGTGCTGGTCTGTCAATAATTCTCTGTTCCTTTGGGGGGTTTTTCTACCCAACAGGGTGTGTCACTTGGCTGGAACGTTATGTCGGACACTACAGAAGAGACAGCCTGAGCTAAGCATCACAGAGAATGACGTGTTGTGTGTTCAGATAGCTGGTCTCTGCCATGATTTAGGTAAGGATTTCGAGGCTACCGCTTTTGTTTTGTCTGTGTCCACAGTACGGTTTTTATAAATGCTTAAGTTGAGTTTCAGGATGGATCATTGTTGTAATCAACCTGTCTTTCATCCCTGTCTGTGCCTGTTTTTATTATCTGCATTTACTTGTTTAATTTTGTGATGAATGATACCCATTGGTAACTTTATTTACCCCTTTTTGTTAAGATATGCTTGATTTTACTCTGTCCTTGTGAACTACTGTGAAGTATTGTAAATGAAGTACTTTCATAGATGTCTATTACGCACTGAATTCCCCAAATCGTCCAGTGTGTTTTTAAGGTACAAGCAGTCCATCATTTTCAGTTATCCAAACAGTAACTGACAAAGTTATTGTTCTAAACCACACTTGGTTTAAAGATGGGACTGGACTCCCTGTGAAACAAGTTTTTTACTGGCAAGCTGTCATTTTGAAGAAGACAATAAGAGAAGGTACAATGCATCTAAAGATCCATATTTGGAACCTTGTCGGTAGAAGTGCATACAAGTGTTGACACAACAAACACACACTTGCTTGGTTACTGTAATTCATTGGTTCAATGCAAGACATTGCAAAGCTGCGTTCAACTGAAGTGTAAATGTGTCTAAGACTCTGAAGTCAATTGCAATTAAAAACGTGATGCAGCAACTTGCAATCTGACATTGAAATCCTAGAATATGATTGCTTTGGAATATACAATATTGACTGTGCTGCAGCTTCATCAGGTTTGTTCATCGGCACCTGTCTTCAGATTTTGAGTAATTTTGTTGCTTCACTGGTACAGAATGCACAAATGACCAATTAAGCACTTAACCTTTGAACCCAGTTGGTTGATCTGGTACTTTCAAGGAGGCATCCATATTGTTTTGTTGTTTCGTTCCATTATTTCACAGGTCACGGCCCGTTTTCCCACATGTTTGACCAGCTCTTCATCCCTGCCATCAGACCCGATTGCGGTTGGACGGTAAGAAATGCAGCATGGCCCCTTATTTACGAAAGACCCCAACCTGCTGGTCCCCAGGAAACCCATCAGCAGACAAGGATTGCTGGATGTAGTGGATTTTCTTAGATTGATAAGCAGACTGGTCAGTTTACAATGGCTTGGGTCAGTTTACAATGGCTTAATTTCCTTTGGTTTGGCAGAAAGCTCGAAGAACATCTAGAAATGTGGTTACAGTGACATTTATCAGAGCCAGGTTTAACCCTCAGCAGGTTTTTGTTGATCTTGAGCATGTGAGCTGGCTATGTAATCTGTTGTACCAGTCTCGGCACTAGATGAATATACACTGGAGTGTTGTGTGTTCTGCCAAACTTTGAAAGTCAGGCCCGGAAGAGCCTGACTTTTTTGGAGTATCTTTGGATTTCTGAAGCAGGTATTGCTTCTAAACAAGCTGTGTCTGATTTGCATTCCGATATTTGGCTTGACCGAGAAAACACTTTTCTGTTTTGACCCGTTTGGACAGCACGAGAAAGCCTCAGTCGACATGTTTGACCATCTGATTGAGTCCAATGAACTGAATGAGGTCTTTGTCCGGTACGGCCTAGATGACCGCGACATCAGCTTCATCAAGGAGCAGATTGCTGGGCCGCTAGAACAGAAGAACGTAAGGACACCAGAGAGCTGTAGAAAGTCCAGACTCTGTCTTAAGTCAGACTTTTTTGCTAACTTGGGATGTTTCTGTACTGATGTGGCCATCATCGAGTTCGAACTGATGCATTTATATTTATAAAGGTCCGGATATACTCCTGACTGGCTTGGAATGTGTGACAGGCCAAGTACATATTCCTCACCACTAGGGTTGCACACTGTTTATGATGAAAACCAGCCAAGTCTGTTGTCAGTTTCAGAGTTACCAGTTGCCCTGTTCGTAAAATCTCGGGTGAGAACCCTGCATGCACGTACGCAGTTGAAAATCAAGTAGGTTAGGTGGATATGCTTGAAATTTTTTCCTGCCAGGAATTACTTAAGAGCGAAAGTGGGTGAAAATTGAGTGTGTGGTGTGATTGATAATAATCAGGAGAGCATAAGAAATTCCTCTAGAGCCAGTCTAGTTCAGTGCTGGAGTCATACATCAATGAAGTAACGTTACGTGGGCATTCTGAAGTGATATGAAAGCTTGTAATCTGCAGTTCAATTCCTACTGAAACTCACTGGAATCCCCCAAAGAAATTTGACCTCCGTGACTCCCTCATTTCAGACTTCCTGGCCTTACAGAGGGCGCCCGAAGGACAAGAGCTTCCTGTACGAGATTGTGGCCAACAAGCGCAACGGCATCGACGTGGACAAGTGGGACTACTTCCTGCGAGACTGCCACAACCTGGGCATCTCCAGCAGCTTTGACTGTCATCGCTTCATGAAGTTCTCCCGGGTCATCGAGGTGGATGGCAAGAAGCAGATATGCGCCAGGGATAAGGTTAGTTCTGACTCGCGCTGCCTGGATGTGGCCATGGCAGGAAATCGCGCGTGCGTGTACGGCACATGCGCAAAGCCACTATCTTGCAGCTTCTAATAAAGTTTGTGTTATCTCCACCCAAAGCCACGTAATTTGGACACAGTCCATCACTGAGTTACAGAGTCAGCGACTAGCCAACATGATGATGTCCTTTGGTCAACAAGTCTTAACAGTCATGTAACCCGTTTGCATATTCAAGAACTGGAAATATTAGACTTCAGGGAATTCAGAACCATCCGACTGAAAAGCAACCAATACAATCTCAGAAGCTTCGAGAAACTTGCCATATCGATCCGTCTTGAGCAGAAGCACCCCCTCATCGGTTGAAAAGAGCCATGTTGGCGGGGTGTGTTCATTTTGTTGGAAGCGACATGACCGTAACGCTCACATGTCATAGTCAATTGTGAATCAGTGAAGTGCACTTCCCACCAAAGGAGCCTCCATTGCCAGGAAAATTGCGCCCTCTCTTGCTTGAGCTCAGGGCTCATAGGTCAGAATTCCATTCAAAGGATAAGTGTACATGTAGTTGTAATTTCCATTTACATGTACGCCATTTGCAGTTGAATCTCATGAATAGATGAGCTTTTAACTTCTGAAAGAGTCATCGATTGTTCTTCCAGTACCGTTCCCCTGACTCACTTTCCTCTTGTAATGTGGTCCACGCATACATCTGGGTAAAGATTGTTGATTGCCTCAGAGGTCAAGACTTGGGGTCAAGCCCTCTCCTGGTAGTCCTGTTCAAGAATTGCCTGTGGCAGTTAAAACAAAATTGCATTTTTCTTTGCCATTGGCTGTTCCCTCTCCAGGAGGTAGGAAATTTATATGACATGTTCCACACACGGAACAGCCTCCATCGCCGAGCCTACCAGCACAAGGTGAATAAGATCATCGAAAGCATGTGAGTTTTTGTCAACCAATTCCTTTTTTATCTCCCATTCCGTAAATTCCGGCTCATGAATTTCAACCAAAGTTTTAAATAGTCTAGCTGATTCCTATTAGAATTGACGTACTTGTCCTTTTCTTACTAAGGCTTGTTGAAGTTCTAGTCAAGGCCAACGATCATTGGCTGATCAAGGGAAAGAACGGGTGAGTAGAACTAGCAGATGTATTTCCGGCTTTTAGTTTTACATGCACATAGGGGTGTACACGAGCGATGTTGCATCCCTGACTGTGAAAACTTGCCAGCAGGTCATTCAATTGAGTCCATGGTGGTTATGTTTTGGGAGGCATATGCCTGTTTCTAAATGTAGTATATGTGTATGTGATATTGTAAGCGTACTTACGTGTATGTGTACGCAAGTATTGCAGTATGCTGTAGTCAGATGTTTTTCATTCTCACTAATGCCACACTTTTTATTTTTCTGATAGTGGATCTGCTGATTTACAGTTTGGCAAACTGAGAATTTCATATTTATAAACTTTAATTTTGGCACGTTTGTACGAGTCCTTTTTTATTTTCTCTGCGGAAACTATCAAATTTGCTGCATATACATTATTGCCTCACAGCCCCCAAAGTATTCGTTTTTCAGACATCTTTCCTGCCTGTAGCCAGTTTCTTGAAATGGTGGCTTACCTGGATTTGGAAATGAAGTTCAGTTTTATTTCATTCTCCGATTAGTGTCTCCTTTGGAAAAAAATCTACTTGTCCATATGACGGACAAATAAAACATTTTTAAAAGTTTAGCCGTTACTCAAGAACTTCAAATTGTTGTTTGAGTTTTGCAGTTTCCAGCCATTTATTTCTTCGATCTCTTCCTTCCACATGCAGAAAAATGCTGAAGATGTCGGAAGCCATTGACGACATGGTTGCCTTCACCCAACTGACCGATGACGTCATCCTGCAGATCATGCGTTCTGATGACCCAGCCCTAGCCGAGCCCCAACGCATCCTGACCATGGTCCAACGACGTCAGCTGTACAAGTGCGTTGGTCAGACGCAGCCCCCAGACGGCACATTCATTGAAAGAGTAAGTCAAAGACCGTACAGTCTTCCCTTCAGTTCTTTGATTTGTATATGTAAATGGATTTGAAAAAAAAAATTGTTTACATTTGAAGTTGCTTACGAGGCAAGTTGCTTTTATATAAGCAAAACGTTGGCCATGGCTGAATTAACTATCTGCATACTGTTTTTATATTGCCTTCTGTTCACATTGGATAGTAGGCAAGTTTGCAGAAATGTTCCCCTGGGTTTGTTTGTGTTGGGTCTTGCCTCATGATGTGACATATTCCCCATTATGTACATGTTCTTTTAAAGAGGGTCATATTTTCATTTTTTATAGTGGCAGTATTTATTCTTTTGTTTCGGAACACAAAGTGAATTGACCTTCTGCTTTTGTACTAAAGGCCAGCTGTAGTTTTAAGTTTCCACTGGTAGGTAGATAGTCAACTGTGATATAGAACGAACAGACCCTATCTGCCTTGAGCAGAAGCACCCTCTCCTCGGTTGACAAGAGCCATGTTGGTCAGGAGTGTTCGTTTTTTGTTGGTAGCAACACAACTCTAATGTGTGCCTTTTGCACTCGTTTGTGAAGCAGCGAAGCAACAAAGGAGCCCCCATAACCAAGAAACTTGTGCCCCCTCTTGGTCCCGCTCGGGGCTGATATCCAGTGGTAACTCACTCATCTACTGAAGGAAAACGGCTGCAACTTCTACCCAGTTGCTCTCAAAGGCACAAGTGGCATGTGCCATGGCCGGGTGTTGCCAGGGGGTCAAGGACGGATACCAAATAAAATGTACGGGAAATTTTCCGGTTAATTTCCCTTCACACAAGGTGTCAATATTAGATGACTCGTTCTGATCCTTTATTTTTCCTGGTCATATTTATCCTATAAATGTTTTTTTGAACTGAATCCATTTGCAGAATAGAGTGCCTAAAATGAAGGACGAGATTGTTCAAGTGCAAGAGACCGAGGACATGGATGGCCCCAAACTCACGCCAGATCAGCTGATCGTCCATGTAAGTGCTCTGTATGCCTAGTGTCTGGCCATTGGCACCCTGAGGATGCAAGGGGGGCACTTGGACCCTGGAAAAAATTGACAAATACTGAAATAAGAAGCAAGAAAAAGCAGAGAAATGGGGAAAAAAAAGATAAGTAGAGGACACGAAAATCACCAGCATGACAAGAAAACCTTGGAAGGGACCCATTTCCTCAGGTAATGGTGTGCCGGTTTCTTACTTGTGAGCACTTTCCCTGGGAAAAATACTTTAAATCTTGGTGATGCCTGTGTGCCTGACCTGAAGTGGGCTCTATTTCCCGACTGCTTTTCTTTCTGAAGTTGGATAATGTATGGTTTGGTGAAAAAGCCATCATGCCGTCAGACAGTGTTCATGTTTACATTCGAATCAGTTTACTTCAGAGACTTGCAAATGTTACAATTACAATGAACATGGTGTTGGAACATCAAGTGCGCCAGTTTATCATCAGTGATTGTAAATTTGGACCTGTTTATTCTCGCATGGGTGGACATTTTGCCCTTCTTTATGACTTGTACTTAATCTTAACTCTGTGATTTATCTCAGAGCAATTGCACACTTTATTTACAATAACCGACAGATCGTGGATCTAAACTACGGCATGGGCCACCGGAACCCAATTGACTACGTGCGATTCTACTCCAAGGCCAATCCACAACAAGCTGTCATGGTGAGAAAGTGTCAGGTAAGAAGCTGAAGGAGGGAGTGGATGAGTAAACCTAGGCAATGGGCCCCAAGAGAGGGCGCCAATTTCCCGGCAGCAGAGGCTCCTTTGGTGGGACGTGCACTTCCCTGATTCACAACCATGAAATGACTATGAAATGCATGCGTTGCAGTAGCATCGCTACCAACAATTCCAGCACTCCCCACCAGAATGGCTCTTTTCTGCCAGTGAGGGGATGCTTTTACCCAAGGTGGATAGGTCCCGTGCGTAAGTACCCGCTCATGGGTGACAAACGAACTGTCTTGGCTGGTACACGAATGGCATTACTTTGGTGTTCATGGTGGACCTTACTGAAGTCACCGACAGAACTCACCATCTGTAATATTCTGTGTAGACAACAGTCCTGCGGTAAGATTGTTATTGTGGGGACCCAGATGTATGTTGGGACGCACCAAACCTCCCCCCCCCAGTTTGATCCAGATTTTCCCATTAAAAGAAATCTTCTCTGCAAGGCTAAGCCAACCTTTCAAACCAATACATGCAGTGAGGTAGCCCCATGACATTTTGTTACAAGGTTAAAAAAAGTCCCCCACCCCATCTTTGTCTGACATGGATCTGGCTACAGCATCAAAGAGCCTGAAGAGATGAAAAGGGTGTAAGCCTCAGCCGCCCATAATGGTCAAGGGCTCGTAATGGATATTTGCAGGAAGGCAGAGCCCTAGCCACTGTTACTGTTCAGAGGGCTTCCTGTTCCTCCAGATTTGAAATACAAAATGAATATGCCCTTTGGTGTCTGAAAAGTGAAAGATCTCGAAGAATTCTGAAGGCAATTGCTGGTTTTTATGCTTCTTGAAATTTTCATAGTTTGATTAGAAAGCCCAGGCATGTTAGGCCAGCGCATTGTTGTGAGAAAAAAAGCTGCTTAATTGCATAGTGACAGTGTTCTTTCTTCCTCAAAAATCTATTCTTTGTTTTTAAGAACTTTCATTGATTATGATGGCAAATATTGCATCAAAAGAAAAAGACACCAGATGTTAAACGAGCAATCCTTTCATCAGCAGCAGTAGTCCCCATCAACAAGGGAACATATTCGCAGACCTTTGCCCTCACTGAGAAATTCATTGTTCTTTCTTGTCCACGGTGGTAAAAAAATTCAGGTTTCCCAGATGCTACCCGAGCGCTTTGCGGAGCAGCACATCCGTGTATACTGCAAGCTGCGTGATCCTGAATGCATCAGCAAGGCCCAACGGTGCTTCCAGATCTGGTGCGACAAGAAGAAATATACAGTGCAGAAGGTAAGAATTGAACTTCGGGCAAAAGGTTGCTGTACGGTATTCTGTGAGCACCTTGGTGTTCATCACTGTGGATTTGGTGCATTTGTGCGCCCTCAGATGTAAAATGTGTAACATTGCTGTTAACCCTAACAATCCGTAACCAGTCAAACACCAGTTAGGTGTTTGAATTTGTGGAATTAGGTACTGGGAACTTGTTATATGGTGCTGGATTTTGACTTACCCTGTTGAATTTTGACTGAATGGGTACTGTGGCCCTCTCACTTTTTTCCAATGAGTACTGTGTTTTTAAAGATTCTGTAATGATAGAAAGCTTGCCATTGAAATGGTAAGTATGTAATATTATGCAATAATTACCATAAGAAAGACAGTCTTCCTTGTTTCTGACCACAATGATCCCAGCAGCCGGGGATGGATATGCAGCATGATGGTGTGTGAGTTTGTTTGAATAGGTACTGCCTGTCCATACTCTTTGTACTGTGCAATGGGCCTGCTGTACCCAATCAAACAAAATTACACAGGCAAAGACCTGATGGAGTTTGTGTGATTGGGTCCTGTTGCAGCAAGAGTACTGTTGGAGTCTGTGTGATTGGGTACTGTAAGGTTGGAGTTTGATTTCAAGGTGTTGGAGTTTGTGTGTTAATTGAGGCGATACCTCTAACAGTGCTTGGGAAGTTACGGTTAATGGCAGACATCTCCTTCATTTGCCCTGTGTTTGCACATTCATGAGGTGTGCATGTTTGTGCACATTCTGCAGAAAAACTAATTGGTTAAAAAGTGCATTGTTTGCATATGTGTGAAGTAGTGTCTAAGCTCCGTGTGTTTATAGTGCCGTGTCTTTATCTCGTGCAAGGAGTCGTCGTGAACCCTAACCATTTAGTTTGAATGGGTTTTATGTTACCAGCCTCCCGAACAAGGAAGCGGACAAGTTGGAATTTTGCCAACACACACATGGCTGGAGTGTTTACTTGTAAGACAGGACAAATTCCCCTTCGCTTAGCTGATTTGGTTGTTCTGTTTTACTTCCCATATTTGTATGCCACTGCACACAGGAAATTTCCCCCCTTGTCACACTGCCCTGTTGCATTCCTGGGTAGAGCAGTGGTACATCATGCTAAGAGAAAGTGCTTTGTTTTAATCTGTCATTTTCAGTCTTTTTTTCACACCTTTTCACACTGCCCTATTGCATTCCTGGGTAGAGCAGTGGTACATCATGCTAAGAGAAAGTGCTTTGTTTTAATCTGTCATTTTCAGTCTTTTTTTCACACCTTTTCACACTGCCCTGCCGCATTCCTGGGTAGAGCAGTGGTACATCATGCTCAGAGAAAGTGCTTTGTTTTAATCTGTCATTTTCAGTCTTTTTTTCACACCTTTTCACACTGCCCTGCCGCATTCCTGGGTAGAGCAGTGGTACATCATGCTCAGAGAAAGTGCTTTGTTTTAATCTGTCATTTTCAGTCTTTTTTTCACACCTTTTCACACTGCCCTGTTGCATTCCTGGGTAGAGCAGTGGTACATCATGCTCAGAGAAAGTGCTTTGTTTTAATCTGTCATTTTCAGTCTCTTTTTAACTGCCAGAGTAAGTGATACAATGATTTTAACCCTCTGGCTAAAAAGGGACAGTAATCAATTCCTCATTTGCCATTCTCCGATAGGCCGGCAACGTGCTCGACCCGGAGCTGACCCCTGCCAAGCCCGAGTCACAAGAGAACCCCGGGACTCCGGAGAAGAAGAAATCCCGAACGCGACTGTCCATGTGATTCACACTGGGCCATCAAGGAAACAAGTAGATATGGTTGCAAGTGCCATGACTGTATGAGAAATCGGAATGCACAGTACATCCTATCTGGCTGCAAGACCCAAGTAACTTAATATCACATAAGCTATTGCCAAAATTGTCATGGCACACATATCCTCTTTTCACAATATCCAATCAACTTTGTCTTTCTCACCATAGGTAGTTGATCTGTATGTGAACGCACAGTTGATACTGTTTCTGTGCAGCTGTAACTTGTTGGTTGCGTCAGTAACTGACGTAGCATGGATAGTTGCTGCACGACGAACTGTCGTGTACAAAGTCTGTAGATGGTGCGTCACTTCCTAGTGCACCAAAACTATCATATACGTCACTTCCTGGTGCAACCGCCAAACTGTAAAGGTTGACTTTCTGCAACACTGCCAAACATTTTACCCTTGTCATCTCTTTAACGGAACGTCCAACTCTTGAAGTGCCAATGTGTTTTCAAGCTACATGCACAGGTACTTGGCTGTGTCTGACTGTTGCTTACATGCCTGAGGGGAATGGATTTTATTTGCTGCATTACTAGCTGTGGCCGAGCAGTTTGGACACAATTTAAAATTTCTTATTTTGTCCATCATTAAACTGGTAATCATCTGTGTTAAAGTTTTTCGTTTGTCCTTATGTTTTCTTCTTTGTTTTAATTGTAACATATGTAGCAAATGAAATGACAAGTGTCTTAGCATAGCATTAGTGTGTATCATGTCAAGGTGGTTGGGTGTCTCAGAAGTTACGTGGGACTAGAAGGTGTTGGATTCGAGATAAACAGATGCTGTAGGCTGAAAGTTCTGGTTTGTTGCTATGGGCAAAAATTACACCTATACTACCGAGATGTTTTCCTCTAAGACCTTCTGGTTGATGGCTTTGGCTGTCCCCGCCCATTATAATGTGTTATTTTTAGCATAGCTGTTCGATTAGCGATGGTCCAATAAAGAGTATTGGCTTTATTCACAAGATGGCCGTTTTGAATCATGTTCCCCGAATTCACTTCACCTGTTGAACACTCTGAAATCGGAAGGAGCCTGACTGTTTGCCAGAATTACACTTGCAGACCTAGCCTCACTTTGAAAACCTATTTTTATATTTTGACAGTAAAGGTTGATATTGCATCACACTGAGCCCGTTACATATATCACAGTTTCCACTCATGCATGTATTAAAGTTTTCTGAAAGCTATGACAAGGAATGCCTTGCTCTTGATTCAAGATGGCCGACTTCTGAATAATGCCAATGTTCCAGTTGCACCACAGACACCATGCACTAACCCAAAGGAGATACCAAAAGTGAGGTGTTCTAAGGCGTATGGGCATTGTCTCAGACCCCGACACCCTTTTGTTTAAGGTGTTGTGTTTTATAGCTGCATGGTTTAACAGACTCATACAAGCTTTGTGTAAGCATGGGAAACCCACCATAGTAATGGCCTCTAATTCCAGGGAGTTATCTGTTACAAAATGCACTTGCAAAGTCAGGGGATTAAATATCAAAATTACAGAACTGAGTGACCGCAATTCAGGTATTCAGAATTGGAATGAAAGACCCAAGCTTTAAGGGGTATATATGACACCAGGCCAGATTTTGGTTTTGTTTTTTTTTACATTTTTCTTTCCATTATCAAACTGAGCTAAGTTTACAGTTCGTAAGTGAAATTCAGCCTGTCGTCTCTATCAAAGATATATCATGAAACTATGCAGATGATAAGTACAATGTACAAATGAAATGAGCCAGTCATAAAGTGGAGCCTTCTGACCTCATAAAACAAGTTATAACTGACAGTAAACATTTTGCCATATTAATCTGCACCTAAAGGAGGCTGAAGAATTTGAAACATCAAAGATTGAGATTAAAAAATCTTGGGGAAAATTGAATGAACTACCTCCAACCAAATGGTGTATGGGGGATGTCAGGTCCCCCCCTCAGTCCTTAATCGAATGTGCCAACACTTAAAGGAAGCATGCAATAGATACCATATGTAGCTCAATTTGTTTTCATTCATATTACTTCGTGTTTTAAATATAAAGAGGATCTAAATACCTGCTTTCATTGAAAGGGAAAAGGAGGAGGGAATTTTTGAAGTCTTGGGGCAGTTGCTTTTTAACAACGCGCGTGCCCAATTCAGTAACATTCGAATGACCCCAGTCATTCAATTTTTTAAAAAAATCTCACAGTTACTCACAAGTCATCATTGGCTGCGATTCTCATAGCGTATATAGTCATTGAAATGTACAATTATTTTAATGTGAACGGTTCCCTCCATAATGATAAATGAAATTGGCTATTGATAACCAGTGGTGCGACCATACCCCTGGGCCTGGTCCCAGATGGTTGACTAGATAGTCCAAACCATCCATTGTTCAGGCGGTGTTAGTCAATTATAGTCGTCGCCTGGACTTGCCTTTAGAAGACATTTTCATCAGCATTTGTATCAGCAGAGCCGTGTATAGAGAGAGTTGCGACATGAGCACTTGCACGCACTGCTGTACTCACAATGTATGGCCATTTTGTTTCCAAAACCGGAAGCTTGAGCTACTCCATATACAGCTCTGGTTATTGTGCTAATTGTCCATGTGCACTGACGCATCATCCGCCATTTGGGTTCCAACATATGAAGCACTCATGTCACAACTCTCTCTATAAACAACTCTGGTCGTCAGACAAGGCACTCCTTGTCAAAGTCGATACCTGAAAATTACCCACCAACAATGTTTTGAAGAAATACTGGTCATTACTCTTGTCCAAACAACTTGTTCAGCGTGGAAACCGAGTATAGAGTGGAACTTACTCCAAGACAATGTGGAAAAAAGTGTGATACATTACACATTGTGCATGTATCACAATACATGATGGATTGTGCACAAAGCTATGGAGACACTGCTGCTCTGCCTTGAATTACATTACGCTTTGGTGCATGAATATGGAGATCCTCATTAGCATAAAATAAAAAAAATTGAAAAGCCCCTTTTACTGCCACAAAGAAGATGGAAAGCAGTAGTGTATATGTAATCTTAGTACCTGTATATGGGAATAAATTAGTTGGTGTACCGATTGAGCCTAAAATGCTCTCAAATTCTCCATGGCCGACTAGGGTGTACAAGCGTTTTTATCGGACACACAAGCCGATGTTTTCACATAACAATCAATGTTTACATGTACAATGTATTAAGTACATGCATTGTTACTTAAACCATATTTTTATAACTTAAACTAAGATACTTGCCTGTTGATCCACTGCCATTGGCTTGACACTTTTATATTGCGTATTTTATTTTTTAAGTTTTTTTTTTTATTTGGAGGGAGTCACGTACGGGTACGTGATGGCACTGGCTGAAAAGAGGGTCCTCTAAAATCTTCATTGAAGTTAACAGTTATTTTAGAACCCCAAAGTTTTATTTTTCCCCGCAAAAAATCTCACGTACAGTTGTTTTCTTCCAACGATTAGCATGAAATCAGGATCTCATAAACACATCTTGAAAACTTTTTTCCAACTCAATAAACCGCGTCTGAGTCAAATGTTGCAGTCTTTGGCTTTGTTTTTACGTGTTGTTTTACTTTTGCATTCGGAAGAAACAAACGGTAGAATTTGGATTTAGCTTGGGGTTTATGCACTGAAATTAATTAACGACAAAGGTGAAATTCTTTTTCTTGTGCTAATAAATTTCAGTGTAGTTTGGGATCAAAGCATTTTGCCGAGTTTCTCCTCCCTTGTTTTGTTTGTGGTGTGTAAATTGCTGATGATGTCTTGCAAAGCATGGCAGAAATAATCATATGACGACAAGATTCTTAGCAAAATACCTGTACTCCACTGTTTCAAGCAAATCCGCGCGAACTGCATCCCACAGGTCTACCTTTGCCCCGGATCCATCCAAGTGGAGTGGTTTCTGAAAGGCGGTTTTAGAGGACCGCTGTTTCCCTCCTAAAGCGTTTTATTTACCTTCAAATATAGTGTCATCCATCAGATAATACACACAGAAATGTCTAACCCCCCACCTCGAATTTTGGTTCCCTTGAAGCCTAGTTTCATGGCAACTCATCACCTGCCTGTGGTGTTTGCTCGTCGGCGTTTCACAGCAAGGTGCTGACGGCTTGGCGCTAGAGCGCTCCAGGCTAGAATGTTTGGTTTGGCTGCTCAATTCTCTTTGCAAACAGCAACTGGAGAAAGTGGATGGCAGTCCCGTGGCCCATGCAAAGTTGTTGCACGAGCAGTCGTCAAGGCAGGCTTACAATCAGTTTCAGTCGGGCACTGATTTGTGGCAGACGTTAAACCGCTGTCATCGAGTTAGCCGTGTTCATCACAAAAGTCGCCCGACTGAGTGAAAGAAAGTTTGTGTATTCTGCAGGGCGACAGCAGCCTACCCGTGTTATAGTCACGTTTCCACGGCTAAACAAATCGCAGTCCTTTCCAGGCGACCTGCGAATAGTGGCTTTAAGTTCTGGCAGCCCGACCTTGACATACCGGTCCTCACAATGTGCATGAAGTTTATGGTGTCTGCTTTTCTAGAGGGGCGTTGCAGTAAAGGACAACCCAACACGATGAACAATAATTAGGGGCTGTGCATCTTGCTGAAACAGAGCCACGCTTAAGAACGAAAGGTCAGTAGTACTTCTTCTAAGCTAGCTCCACTCTCTGTGATATTTTCGATTAAGCTCCAAAATCTTTTTCACCAGGCGACATGTATTCCTTCCTCCATGATCAACACGCGTACGTATACAACTCTTCGACCGACAAAGCCTGGCGTATGTATAGTATGTTGATGGCAGTTAAGCGTCGAGTACGACGGTTCTCTAGCTCTTTGGTCATGTTCCCATTTCTGTCCATTGCTCAAACCTTTTGGAGTCAGTCCAGGATCAATCAATGGGTCCATTGCCGCATCATAGCGCGTAATAAATTAGTGATGGAGCCACATGTTTTGCATGAGGGCACCTGGGTGACCCTCATTGTCTAGCTGGAGGGTGCAGTCAAGGCAGACGGTCAATCAGATGTTTTCAATCTCTATAATTTGCCGAGCAGAGGGTGGGGGTGGGGTCCTCCAACTGGGGATGCTTCCCCATGGCCTTGCCCCCCCCCTTGCGCCACTGCAGGGTCGACTAGGTCTGGACAGGCCTTGAACTTGTCCAACGTTGTTGACATTACTTGGTAATGCCCTTTTCCCTTATATTGCTTTGACATTTTATGATACATGATATTGCTTGTTCATTTTTTTTTCTTAAAAAGTGTGAATTTCCTAACGAAGTTGGAAACATGTAGACACACCTCCCTCGTCGTTCACAGTGTTGCTTGATTGCTTGGCAATGAGGTTGAAGAAAATCGTACATAAAATTTACATTTTATAGGGTCACCCAGAAAGGACACGAAAACATAGAGTGAAGGATTTGCCTTTCAAATTGCCCTATGGCTATGTACAACCTCGATATTCACGTTTAAAGCAAAGGTCTTCCAAACTTTGCCCGTTCCCCCGGAAACCAATGCCAAAGCCGCAAGGCTCCCCGTAAGACATAAATCAAGTCGACACAACATTATCATTACAGTTGGAGGTTCGTGACTTCAGCAGTGGAATTTGACCAGACTGAGCGCACGGAACGTCGTACAAACACGGTGAATTCACTGAGTTTGTACAGCGTACGGACGATGAGTTCGTTGTTCAGAAAGCGGCAGGTCACACCTGGCGCGGCGGGGTCATCCAGCCAAACGAACGGTAGATCGATGCCAGAGAAACCAGTCACGCTATACCTGATCCGGCTGTCACCTCCTTGTAGGATAGTCTGGCTGTATCTTGCCCAGGTGAGTGAACGTAATAGCAATCTAGTTTTGTATTATGATGACATGTCCCATGTGGACAATTCCCCATTTACAGTGATCTGTGCTTTGCATCCCATATGCCATACTTGTGGCTCTAAACGGGGCAACCAATTCAACCCCCCAAGGGGGGGGGGGTTAATTTTCTGTTTGTTTTTGAAAAAGAACGAGAGAAAGTCCATTTTAATGGATTATTTCACTTCCCTCCCTTCCCCAGGCGTGCATAAAGCCTCAAAGTGAGCCTTTTACTCTCAGAAATATCGTAAAAGGCTTCATAAAAATTCCCGAATTATTGGCCCTCAAAAAGGGCTTCCCCCGAAAATTTAGTCCAGGATCCGCCCTTGGCAGTTGACTCTATCCATCAGCAAGCACCCAGACCCAACAAAACAACAGTGCGTCCTCATAGATCACTGCGTAAATTTGTAAAGAGAGTTTGGTGAAAAACATTTTTCCTCTCATGTACAGAATTCTTTGATAAGAGGCTTGAGTTCTTTGAGGTCTTTTCATATAAATGTCAAGGGTAGGCCTAACCTCTGACCGGTTTTGCGTGTATATTTTATGAGCCTGCCGCTCAGTTCCTGGTAAGAAGTCCTTCTTTTCATTTCATTTCATTTTATTTCATTTCATTATTCTGTATACTGGGACATAATTAAATGCAAAATCAATTTACAGATGATTTTGTCCCCCTTAAGACAAATAGATTATTCTACGAAAACGAAGAAAAAGGAATGCTTGTCTGAGTTGAAGGCCGGTGACACACTCGTGAAATGATTTTACACTTAAGAACAAATCTGTTTGCAGTTTATTGCTGCCGGTCTGCTGCCTTTTGACTCCCGGATGGACGAGCTAGACAAAGTGTATTGCCGAACATAACATTTTCAGTTTAGATCTCGAGGTGTGGAGAGAGGAGTCTTTTCCTTTCTTTTTGGAAGAAATTGACAAACTTTACCGGAATGCTGTCCTTTACCAAATGCTGTCCATCATTGTCGATCACTACGTCAATGTACCTCAGCTCAGGGTCCGCTCATTGAGCGTCAATCGCTCTTCAAAAATAGGGGGGGGAACAGTGCCTTGATCAGAACTAAAGGAAGCGCGAAGCGCCAAGCCATACAGCATGGGGTCTGAGGCCTGCTTAAGGGCCCCGTGAAATTTTCAATTGTAGATGTTTTGTGCTTTGATTTGAGGCAATTTCTGACCAGTTCAACTAATTGTTTTGCAAACGCTTTTGCAAGGTTAATTTCGTTTAAAAATACTTTTATCTAAATTATAAATCAAATGTAGGCTTACTCCCCCTTCACTTTCTAGTTAGGGTCAGAAAAAATTGGAGGGGACACATGATGCCCCCCCAAAAAATGTGTGTGTGGGGGGGTTATGACACGTCCACTACCGATTGACGCCCGTGTGTGCATCCTTAATTGTTCTCCCCGCGTGCTCAGTCTCTAGATAAGTAAATTTGTTGGCCTTTACGCAAACACTCACCCTGTCCCCCTCCCCGCCAACTTTCTTCGCGAGCAGCAGAGAAGGTTGTTCATTGGATGGAATCATCAAATATTGACATACCGAATGATTTCGTGTTCGCGTCGTTGTTCAGCTGTCGTATGGCAATAAAGGGGAGTGTACAGAAAAGCTGAATAATTAGCAACAAGGCTAAAGGCCAGCTATTTGCAAATCAGTGGACTGTTCTACCTACTGTCCATTCTTTTCCAGTTTCTATTCTTCCACACTTTTTTTGGTATCGTCATTATTTATACTGGTTATTTACCGGACGTCTTCACACTCCTCAGCATGGTTATCCTCTCGGCTAAAATGAAGAAAGGTCCCCGACCAGAGTTTCACCCAGACATGTTCAGAAACAATTTCTTTAAACTTTTCAATGAACGGAGCGTCTTACAATTTAACGATACACATTGCATGATGTAAACTAATGTAATGAAAATTAACAACAGATCGTGTAACAAACTTACAAACTTGGATGTAAAATAACAAATTTGTAAAATGTAAGTTAATTCCAGTTTAAATCTCACTTTCACAGTATGCTAGCCCAGTTAATTAATGTAGGGCCTATACCTCAGAGTTTATTGTTCTATTTTCAGAATAAGATCCCCTATACGTTAGTGGACGTGGACCCAGGAGCTGAGGTAGACTCGGCAGGCAGACGGCCGGGTTTACCGAGCGATGTCCCTCATCAGGACGTCCCAATGCTAGTGGACAGGGAGATTGTGGTCTTCGAGGGGTAAGGTATTTGATGTGGCTGCAACGTTCCTTGGCATGGCACTGCGACCTTATAACTTTGTGTCTCCAGCTTAGCGATTTCTGCTAAGGTCTGGCTTGCGGACTGGCAGAATTTAGGATATCGTTGCATATATTTTGCCGAGTTTCGGCACGGCCAGGCTTGTCTGCACTTGTGCAGTCCTTGTTGCGCATTCAGTCTTGGATTTTGGAAATCAAAATCCAGTTCTGGTATTAAATGCCGAGATTTGGTTACAATTTGTCTCCCGGTAAGTGCAGGCTAGAAATGACTTTCTCACAGGAGACCCCTCTTGTGGTCTCATTTTATGCATCAATTGGCCTTCATCAGCACTTACAAAGCTCGATGGGAGGGTCTTTGTGTCCCTATGTGTTACTCCTCTCCTACTACTCTCTTATCTTCCTCTCAGACCGGCGATTTTGAGGTACCTGTCGACTCGCTACACCGACCACGCGGGCTACGGTCAGACGATTGCACAGCAAATGCTAGTCGAGTCGGTCATCAATTGGGCACACGCCGACCTACACAGGTGAAATATGACTCTAGTTAACTTGCCTATAATATCTTCAACCTGAGGGAAATACTCAAAACTCGCGAGTGTCTTCATCTGACCGCATAACGATTTCTTGTTTGATAAAATGTGGACACTTTTCTTGTTGGCAGAGATCATTATCATAAATAGTAAAATGAATATTTATAATGCGCCGGTATCCATCATAAAGATGCTCATGGCGCACTACTTGAGAATCACTAACAGAAGAAGCCCCAATCTGAATATGCGAAATGTTAACCTTGCTGTGCTGTTGTTTTGACCAAAGATGATAAATTCAGATTTATCATCATTCAATTTTAAAAAGTTAGTTGACATCCAGTCGCGTATCTTCATAACACAATGCAAGATAATTCACTGCATTTTCTGCCGCGCTTTGATCAGGATGGAAACAGGTGAATAGATTTGGGTGTCATCGGCATAGAAATGGTATTGTAGACCATGCTTGAGGATGATTTTTTTTCCAAGTGGTGCAATGTAGAGAGAGAGAAGAGCACAGGTCCAAGAACAGATCTTTGAGAAACGGCTGATGTTAAGGTGGTGGGACTTGACAGATCCTCATGAATCTGCACTTGTTGTGAACGGTAGCACTGAATTCTCCTAATATCAATGCTCTAGGTGTGTTTATAGTTGCTGCTGTATAGTTTCAACCAAAATCAAATGACCACGGGTTGTTACTGGTGGTCCAAGCCCTTCCTTAGAAATTACTAAGAATCAAACGTACATGATGACCCGAAAACCGTTACGAAACGTTGCAGCGTGTTCGCCAAGGACAGTTTTCCTTCCTCTTTTCCCTGATTCTAAAGTCAATCAAACTTTTGCACCGTTTCAGAATAGTGGGGTACCGCTGCACCTACCCACAGGTCTTCGAGGAGTTTCAGTTGGAAGGTGAGGCTGCCAATGAGGTCCTGATCGAGACCGGTATAAAGCGCTTGAGCCACTACCTCGAGCGGCTGGAGAAGCGCTACCTCGCCCCCGGCACCGGCAAGTACCTGTGCGGTGATGCGCTGACGCTGGCGGACTCGACCGTGGCTACCGTGCTCCTGCAAGCTGAGTGGATGGGGTTCTCCCTACGGCTGTGGCCGCGGGTGGCCGAGTGGTTGCAGGCGGTCTGCCGGCAGGACTACTGGGAAGAGGTGCACGGGGCCCACGAGGCGTTCGTCAGTCAACTACGGGCGGGGATATTGTACCCCGCCTCGGAGATGGCTGGCAAGAATTTGGCCAAGACGTAGAACAATGCAGGCCTTACTTTCTATAATACTCCGTCCGGGTAGAAACCAGTGGTTGCTAGCCTGCAGGTTCAACGCAGGAGTTTTCTCCGCGGCTCATGAATAAAGTCAATATAAAAGACAGGTTCGGCCCCTGACTTTGGTTGGCAATTTCCGCTCATCCGAAATCACAACTCGTAAGGAGTACGTTGTTATTTATTGCTACAGGGAAGCACTTTGGCAAATGATTAAATTATATTTAAAACAAAAAAGTGTAAACAAGCAGACGCCTTAGTTACGCGAAGGCAGCCTTTAAGTGAGATCTTCCGCCCGAAAATTATATATGATATCTCTCTGTTTGTTGTGTGCTCGTTTTTAGCTGGATTTACTCCAAAACTGTCCCATTAATTTCACTCCAAACTCTGCTGACAGTACCTATAAAGTTGAAGTTAGCCTTACCATGTACATAATTACTTCTTTTTGATAAAAGTTCAAAATTGCAGGGGTATTGAATTCGAGATTGTGATGGTCATTTGAATTTAATGAGGCCTATTTAATACGGTCCAAAATGAAGTTTATCCGGTGACGGATCCAACTCCATATTTACCAGTATTTTCAAGATTACACATAACTAAACCACAAGTGTATGTACAGTGTATACGTTTAAAAGATAACCGAATATTCCTCACATCAGTGTCTTTTGTAAAATCCATGTTTGCCCATGAGTGGTTTAGAGCCTTTAGTTTTGCCCATTGCACTACTGGGGCAGTTACAGTACTTGACAAGACTACAGCGAATGCCAAATTGAATGTCGAGTGGTGCTCTTGAAATGAACATGGTTAAAGTCTTTTGATATAGGTATAGTGCGATATTATTGATGTTGTGCCCGTTCCAATATTTACTCGTCGAATTGAACCGTGCGACGACTCCATAAAATTTCATATCTAGTAAGTGATATGGTTGCTACCCGTACACAAAGATAAAGAACAGTTGCTAGCCTGATGACCGCGTAGTTATAGAACTTCACTGCCTGGGGGTTTTGTTATCAATCTGCGTTACTGGTGTGCACCCATCGATCAGAAGGTACAGTGCTGGAATGGGAAGAAATGGTGTCGGCTAAAAGGTGTTGCTAAACTATCTGCAGATATGGTAGAAGTTTTAAAGAAAGTGTCAAAATGTCTGTAAACGTGCCAGAAAACAATAGCCAGCAGCAGCCACATAAGGGCATCGTGGACTCGCTTCGAGTTACTATCAAGGCGAGTGACCTGGCCCACGATTTGACCAATCAAGCAAGCGACTGTAACGGTTCCAGCAACAGGAGCGTGGACGACCCTCAGAGGGCTGCTGGCGACGACGAGGAAGCCTACTACCTGTCTGACGGCACGCTGGTTCCCGTCTCCTTAGTCCGGTCTTTCTACGAGCTGTCGGCGCTTGGAGTGGACGGGAGGATGGTGCAGTTCTCCCGGTTCGAGGGACGGGTCGTGCTGGTGATTAACGTGGCCACAGGAGACGAGCATGCAACCAGGGAATTCACTCAGGTACAAGCAGTAATAACCACTTGGACAAACGGCCTGAACTTTCTGCAAATCGTTGCGGTCAAATGCAACTAAATTTCAGTTCCGTGTATCTGTTGCGTGTTATCACCAAAAGTCTCAATAATAACTTGGCACACATGACAATAAAAAAGCCATTTAGTATTATAATGCTTCATTTTGCTGAGTTAAGTTCTTAAATGGTGATCGACACATTTGCTGAAGTATACAGGAGATGATGCATGAAGAAATCGTTCGAAATACCCGGAGGGCAAAACTAGAGCAGACACCGACCGTCATGCAAATTTTATTGCATACCTTCACTCCAGGGAAGCATTAGTTATCCCAGAATTTAATTGGCTGAAATCCATACTACGGTTTCTTTGACAGAATTCCCGACTGGCTCCCTGGTTTCAACGGGATACTGTTTCACCAATAACAGGAATTAAAACAATAGATGGTGCAACAGTTGAACATTTTTCGACTCAAATCTAGAGACAGCTTTCATTTTCATGACATTCCATCCTCAACGTGTCACGTGATTCCTCTTTGGGCAGTTTTTGGATAATGCAAAACTTGCAACTCAATTCAAACAAAGCAATGCAATGCAAATAGACGGGGATTTTTTTGATGAATCCAGATTCGTTGTTGGGAGCTGGAAACAAGGCTTTCCTCGATTCTCACATCCCTTCAAAATAGGCAGTAAGAAAAAGTTTTCTAAAGTCTTCAAAAATCACTACTTTCTCTAGAGCATTGATTTGCTACATAAGTAACGACGGATAAATTTTTTTGATGGATAGTTAAAAATGGACAGGTTGTCACGTTCCATTAAATTCAGCACCAAATTTCCGACTGTGCACGTGCGCCTCCAGTGTAGGGGGTCAGTTTCATTGAAAAGAAATCCTCAGTGGTGTTGATACATTGACAATGTGGACATGTCATGGCACATTAATCTAAACTGGTCCAAAGGTAAATTCAGGTGCAATTTATTATTGAATTGTTTAGTATTATAAACAATAAGCAAAGAACGTCGCTCACAATAATATCTTTGCTCTGGACAATAATTGACATTATTTTCAAACTGGCGATGGCATCCAAAGACTGGGTACGCGGATTAGTTCCGTTGTTTATCTTAGTGTTGGAAATTTAAGACGTAACGCTCAAGCACACTGCATATTTGGAATTAGTATAAAAACAAGTGAATTAGTAACATACTCATAGTAACCTCATATCAAAATCTAAGGGCAAAGGTTTCCCCGAAATGAAACCGAGAATAAGACATATGAATGTTTGATTATTAATATGTTTTGCTCACTGTAACAGGGTAATAATAATACAGATTTGCAAAGCGCACGTATCCACCTAATGAAAGGCGCTCAAGGCGCTAGATACACAGAAAAAATAACAAAAAATGCAAATACTAAACATATACTAGAATCAGTCTTACATAAACAAATAAAAATTAATGAAACACTAATTAAATGCCTGAGCCACGAGATGGGCCTTCAGGGATGTCTTGAATGAATGAATGGAGTCAGAACTTCGAATATGTAACGGTAGTTGGTTCCATAGGCGAGGAGCTGCTACTGATAATGATTTATCCCCCCCATGAGCTACGTGACCTGGGTTCACATAGTGTGAGGCAGCCTGTTAGGCGCACTTAACTTGAAGAGTATATAAAAGGGTCAAATTATCGGTAATTATTTCTTTTCTTCAATGTTGTACATTCCTGCGTGTAGAATGGCTCATTGACGTGCCCTTTTGACAATGTTGTTATGTACGTACTGTGCTTGGAATATTGTTTGACAGTAGCAGGTATTTTTCTCCCGATAGATGAATGAGTTCGCTGGTACCTACGACAGCCGTGGTCTGAGCATTTTAGCCTTTCCGTGCAACCAGCTTGGTTACAGGGAACCGTGGGAGGACCACGAGATCCCGCTGTGCCTGCGCCACGTGCGACCTGGCCGGGGCTTCGCGCCTAAATTCCACCTGATGGCACGGTGTGATGTTAACGGAACGCGCTGCCACCCCGTCTTCGAATACCTCAAGCAGAGGCTGGCCGGCTGCAGCGACGATCGCTCCCCCACCATCAGGAGCCTCCGGGGTCGACTGCTCCCGCCAAAGTCTCCAGACGTGCGCTGGAACTTCGAGAAGTTCCTTATCGGCCACGACGGGAGGCCGTTCAAGCGGTTTTCATCCCGGACGCCCCTGAAGGCGCTGGCGGGCGAGGTGGAGAACCTGCTTCGGAAAGCCAGCATCGAACAGTCAGCGAACAGACAAAGCGGCAATAAATTCGTCCACTACGACCCCGGGCAGGATAGAACACGCAAGAAGAGGAACTCCCCGAGAGGCAAGGAGGTCTCCTGAAAACGGTCGCGCTGATCTGTTCGGTTATCGTGGTGAATCTTATCATGAATTTAATTAGCCGATCGTTGAAGCGAATTATGTATAAAAAGGTTGTTTTCACGGTTTCCATCTGTTTCATTATAGCTTTCCTTTGACTGTTTATATATACATACTTCTCACTTTTCCAGCCATTACTTTGTGGACAAAATATTGTTGAAAGGTCGTGGAGAATAAAACCTCGAGTAGGACCACCAGGAAATAGGTACCCTATAGGATGAGGCTCCCGAATTACTTCCATGCCACATGTACTTACTCTACTGCGCAACTTAAACTGACCAAAGAATATATGGGTGCCTAGTCCAGATGGAAAATGGGCCTATTGGTTCACTTTATTTTAAAGCTTCGGTTCCTGAATAGAAGCAGATATAGGGTGGGCGCACGGGTTAAAGTTGATAATAGTTTTGGAGGATCTAAATGACGAATGGAGAGAAAGTTTCCTCCCACATCGACTTTTTCTTGTTAGGGGTGATATGTAATAAAAACGATTGTATAAAAACATACAATAAAGGGCGTATTTTTGTTGTTATTTCCAGTGATTTTTTAAGTACCCCGGAAAAGCCTTATGGATTAATGTGAGTCATATTTACAACCTTGACCAAATTATTTTTGCCGTATTAAACAGCAACAATAATTCTTCGGCCAGTACCCATAATGTTGCCTGATGATATAACTCACATCCGCTGCGCGTCAGAATGCCTTTTAAAAGTGGCAGGAAGGGTGACCTCTTCTTTGGGAGATCCAAAAAGGATTTATTGAAGAAAGCGATATTATAACCCCGCGGTTTAATTTGTACACAAAATTTGCGTACAAATGTCATATGCATGCACATGCCTTGACGTCACATTAAAACATTTTTTGTGGAATCAAAAAACTTCCCCAAATACTCCCTTTTCTTGTGATCTTTACACTTTTTTCACCGTGGATATTTCAAACCAGATATACAAAATTTGTTTGAATAATAAGACAATCCTAACCCTATGTTAATGTAAAAAATCACAGTGAGAATTTTGTGTAGTGACCTGTCTTTCGGGTTTCACGTTATACCAGTATCTCTGTTCCCTTGTGTCCCAGGCTGTTATCGGTTTCTTTGCATTGAACCATGTGGAACACGTTTGCTGAGTCAGCGCATCGAGCCATCATGGGTGGATCCAGGATTTTCCAAAAGGGGGGCGTAGACTAAAATTTTTAGGGTTGCGGCCATAAAATTTAGGGAGGTTAGGTAACCGGAAGCAAAACTGTTTTTTAATACTTTTGCTACATTTATGCAGCTGGATCCCACCCCCTCTTTTTCTTAGGTTATTTATCTATTAATTTGGGGGGAGGGTTGAAAAAGGGGCTTGCGCCCTCCACGCCCCCTGAAACCGCCCCTGGCTTCAATAAAAACATATTTTTTTTCTAGCTCCGTCAGTGGTCAGCGTTACAGGCTATTCGAATCTGATAACACACATCACCAGTATGCCGTGTAGAAGTGTTGAGGGCGCCCTATGGCAACTGCAGTCGTACAATGGCTGCAGGCAGAGGACAAGTTGACTATTCTCAAGGCATGCACTGTGAAGAAATGGGGGATCAGACATTCACAGCTGGGTTAAAATAGCGCAAGTTAAACAGACCGATCAAATGAAAGGATAATTTTCCGGGGGGATATCAAAAGTGACCTTGAACGGAAACGTCTGGGGGGGACTCTTGAAATACTGATTATGTAATATAAATAGACGTATTTGTACCATGTAAGAGTAATTGACGTTTCTAATAAGAATTGCTAACTTATTTTTCTAATCAGAAATTTAAACACACCCTCAAAAAATAAGTTAGCAGTAGGCCTACTATTAGTGTCATAGTTGTGACAATGGTTATGAAATAAAAGTGGCTAAATTCAGTGATTCATCTGCCATAAATAGATGTCATGATACAAAAAATTACAACAAAAATCTTAAAAGATTAAAAAAGACGTTTGAAAGATTTTTAAATCACCACCTATGGTTATGCGTTGATGTTTAAAAACAAAATACAAAGGGTCATCCAGTTCTGAATTATTACTCAACCTGATCAACCTTCCTCACAGAATGTTATCTCCATGAAAGTAGTTCGAAACAAATTTTTCCACGAATTATTTATCGGAGGAAGAGAGTAGTGTCAACACCATTAATTATAGAAACGCCACCGGTCGTCCCTGTATGTACGTTTCCCCTAATGACAGGTTCCGTTTCTATGAGACGCCGATGTGTCACTTTGATGGGTATCTAGTCTGTTCCCCGTACACGTACACTGAATACCCTCCTATGTGCCTGTGTAGATACTGGGGACTATATCTCTCGTTACCACGAGAGGGCGGAGTTACATTAACATAATCCACTTTCGGATTGGACGCATATATACACACAGCGCGAGTAGTGAGTGCAGAATGATCCCGTCTGGGGCTGCAACGAGTGGGCCACAAGACTCGCGAAAATCGATCGGATGGGTTCCTTAATCACCCAGCCTGAATAATTGATTTGGTAAGTCATGAAATTTGTTGCGTTGTGTGTTGTGCCTTTGCTGTAGCCTTTTGAAAAGGATATGGATTTTAATGAAAGAGTTGTATCCTTGCTCTCGGCGCGTGGAAGGCCGTCGTTGATATGGTCGATGGTTGACTGTACACGCGTGCATCATGGTGTACTGCATGTAGGCATGGTGCTGGCAATTCAAGTAGGGTCAGGGCCTACAGAATTTTTCGCGGTTATGGAGTCCTGCTGTTCCGATATCTACATTCTTGTTTGAAAATCTGAAGAGAGTTTAAAGCCATGGCGTTGTTTGGGTATGTAAATGTTTGTCACATTAATCACAACCTGTTATTGCCCACTGTAATCTTGCCTCCGGTACGGCGCTAATCGCTATTTTTTGGATTGGCCTGATAAGTGATATTTTGAAGTTGACCTGAGTCTGAAGTGTTGCAGAAATGGAGAGTGTTTTATCATGCTTATTGTCAATCTCACATGCACAAACTCTACGGGACTGGTCTAAAAAATTCCAAGTATTTTCTTTGTAAACACTCCCAGTCCCATATTTGCTCTGCTAAAATTTGACATTTTAGGGCACGTTATCACTTCTGATGGCTGATATTGATACACCACTAGGGAAAAATGAGTGATGTCTGTGTAAGGAACTCCTACCATCGCAATCTTAATAACTGCACAGATATGATGGCTGCAAAAATGACAACATCTATCAGTTGTGCGGAGGAACTATGGACCACTCTGAATTGAGATGGATGTATTTTGTAGTATCTTCTAAGCTACTGTATAAAAACCATAAGCAACTGACGCTTACTACATCATTCCATTGTTACTTTTCACACCCTTTGCTTGAATATGTTAAATGTCATGTTCTTGTTGCTGTTGTTTTTCAGAGGACAGCGACGTGAATCAGATAAAGACGAGTTCGCCAAGGAGCGGGCCATCATGAATGACCTTGACGAGCGTGGCTGGAGCCACATTCACAATGCAGCCTTCCACGGCTACATTAAGTCCATCCAGCGCTTTGTGGCCGCCAGCGAGGACCAACTGGAGTTCCCAACCAATGATGACCGGCTCATGACTCCGCTACTGCTGGCTGTGGAGAGTGGCAAGCTGGACACAGTCCGCTGCCTGGTGGAGCTGGGCTCTGACCTCCGCTACGTCAACCAGCAGAACCTGAGCGCCGTCGAGCTGGCTTGCCTCAAGATGTACGTAGAGATCATGGAATACTTCATCAAGCTGGACCACAAGGACTTGCCAGTCTGGACCAAGCTAATCAAGTTTGCTGCATCCGACTCGGATGAGGAGGCCGAGTCGGCCGGCAGGATGCTGGTTCAGCTGACGGAGCCGGGACCGGATGGCACACTTAGCCCAAACTGGGAAGCCATCGTGGAAAACCAAGGTGTCCAGGCCACCATGAAGATCATGAAGACCATGGTCTCGGACAGGGCCAAACACTACATGTACACTTTGCTGCTCAACATCATCCAGTCGCAAACGGTCAAGGAACAGATCATCAAGCACGGTGGCATACCGACATCTCTGGAACTTTTCAAGAGCGACTCTAGGGAGCTAATCTTGGCTGGCGCCTCGATGCTTTGCCACCTCTCCAGAGTCCAGGAGTATGTTGACCCACTGGTGAGGAATGGAGCCATCACAGCCCTCATCAAAATCTGGCAGACCAACAGTGATCAGGATATCTTGGTCCAGGTGACGGATACGCTCTCGGAGATTGCAGCCGCAAGCGCTGAACACAGACAGACTATCGGGGGCACCAGTGGCTCCATGGTAGCGCTCGTCAGTCTGTTTGACTCCTGCCTGTCCAAAGAGTCCAAGCAGCTCAAGGCCCTCCTTGTATCTCTCACCACAGCGGTGCAAAAGATCGTTCAGGAGGAGAAGCAGAACCAGGACAGCTTTGTCGATGAGGGGGGCTCGTCGGCCCTGATCACCCTCGCCAGCACCAAGAACAGAGAACTGCAGCTGAATGCCATCAGCGCTATCCACTGCCTGGCTAAAGACAACCCTCACACCCAGAAGATCATCCTGGAGGAGGGTGGCGTCATCCCACTGATGACCCTCCTGAAGAGGAGCAGCGCCCCAAAGGTGCAGGTCTGCACGGCTGGCGCTCTGTGGGCCCTGGCCGGGGAGGACGTGGACGAGCGGCGCACCATGGCGGGCATGATTGGTGTCAACCTCCTCATCGACTTCCTGAATGCCCAGGTGGAGTATGACGTCCTGCACTTCATCGGGGCAGAGGGGCTGGCCGTGCTGGCCCAGGGACCCCACAACAAGCAGAACACCATCGCCCAGGCCAATGGCGTTCAGCCCCTGGTTCGACTGCTGCGTTCACCCAAGGAGCACATCGTCCTGAGCGCCATACGTGCCCTGCGCCACCTGTGTGTGGGAATTGGGTACAAGCCCCACAGGGAGAATCAAGAGATGGTGCTGAACTCGCGAGGAATCCGCTACCTGGTGGCACTGATGGTACACTCCAGAAATGAACTCGTCCGAGTGGAATCAGCATTAACCTTAGGCTGTTGCTCCGTTGGTAGGTATCCTACATGTTAAGACTGTCCTTAATTAACCCTAACAGTCCTCAATCCTCCAATTTTAATATGATTTTCCACACACCTGAGGGGGTTAGGGTTAACCTCATGCATTGTACTACATTATGATGAGACTTGTACCATACATGTACATGTACATGTACTGTTTTTTAATCTGAGGGGAACTCAGGGTATATTTCTGTGGCTTAAAATGTTGCTTTTGATAACTCTTGTGGTTCTGGAATGTTTCTGAGCATTCTGATATTGTTCAGCATGACATTTTGATCAAGTTTAGCTAAAGCTGCTCAAGATTTGTTTGTGCGAGTTTCCTTCCAGATAACTAGCTCAGAACACAGCTCACAATTCCTGAAATGAATTTGGAAATTTGTCATCAGACCTTAGTGATATTCAAAAAAATCTGTCAGTTGACCGGTAATATCACACTCGTTGAAGTTTGATGTACATGTAAATTAGCAGATTTTTGTGGCTGCAGAACGTTCTATTATATTTCCAAAATTCCAGTACAGTGGTTGGGAAGTTTGGGCTGGAACCCTGGTTTGCCCACCCTTCAATGGCTTCTTACCAATGCATGCAGCTGCATTGTGGTCCCCCTCAAACAACACCAGTCAAACTAGACATATATATTTTGCCATTGTAACTTGCCTTTTGTCGTTGGTTGTATCTCTGGTTCTGTTCATAATGTCTGCCATCTTGTACAGTGTCTATGCTTACATATATGCCAGTGGTTCTCTCTTTGCTGCATTTACAAAAAAGGCTATTGATAATCAGCGATGCAGACATGCCCAAAGGCGTGGCTCTAAAGGGATAACTTCTGCCACGGACAGTCCAACCATCCGCCAATTTTTTCAGGCAATATTGGTCAAACTACATGTACATGTATGGTTATACATGTGGTGCACATGTAGTAGTAAATTTTTGAGTTGCCCAACATTTGAAAAGGTTGTAAACTTTAGTAACTGAGAAAAATGAAAAGATTGGAGGGAAACCCCAAAATTGTAATCTTCTGGGTTTTTTTCATGGTTACTTCATCTGAGAATCAGAACTGATTTGGTAATTGACAGTGTGTACTGGTGCATGTCAGTTGGTATCCATGTAAAGTGATAAAATTGTCCCTTTGGTATTGCTTTTTAGGATGTTATCACATCTTAGCTGGTGGTAGTGTCAGAAATTTCTGTGATTCAACTGTTTGCTGGAAGTGTCCTTACGTCAGTTTGCATAACACACTGACTTGTCTGGCTTTGTCCTTGACGTGTGATAAGATAACAAGACCAATCACTACTCTTTTTGTTATTGATATATGTGGGTTATCCACACTCTACGATAGATATCCACATGTTGGCATGCATGTTGTCTAAATTTGAGTAAACAGTGAACTTTGCCCAACGTTGTATCATTTCAGGGCCCACTGATGTGGGGGTTTGCTTTCGGAGTTAGTCTAAAGCATTTTTATTAATTTGACTGCAAACATTGTATGAATGAAATTTACATGTAGTAGCACTGAAGGGCAGAATGAAAATAAAAAAATGGAAGAACTTATTACATACAATCTTATTACCCCGGGTCGGAGAATGAAAAGACATCTAAATAACTGTGCGTACATGTGCATTGAACATGTTGAACAGAGAACCTCAATTGTCATTGGTATCCAGTTACATATGAGTGCTTGCTTCTTTCCAGATCACTCCAAACTTATGTACTGCGTCAGAGGAAAATTATTTGTTTTTTTTTTTAAACACACAGCAAAAAGTCTGTCATAATTTTTTTTAAAATTGTGTTATTTGAAGTTGTTGCTCCATGTTGGTCTGTAGGATGAATTTATAACCCCATGCCAGACATATATGTATATTTTGCTGTTTGTGTGGGAAAGCAGCTGTGTTGGCATTTCATACCTTCTGCAGATGTGTACAGTTTTATAGCTCCATGATGTACAGGTACAATGTACATGTAGCTTACCATTCTAGAGAAAACAAATTGAGATAATACTCTTTATCTTGACTAATGACTTTTTAATGTCACTGTCTTGCGTGGAGTGTGCAATGAAAGGGCTCGGGCAAAGTCTGTTTTTTCCCACACATGATAGGAAGGGCCCTACTGAGCCTAATAAATTTATGGCTGGGTTTTTTGTTTACTCTGGCCAACTTGTCTCTCCTGGAGAGCTCTTGATCCACAAAGAGCAGGGACACAGGGTTATGTAATGACCCCACCACTCCTCTTACTCCAGCACTACCACTGGATGCAGATTAGTGACGGCGTGTGACAGTACAAGGAATGCTGGCACACGCTGCAGTACAGTAGGTTGTAGTACAAAAAGGTTTGGAAACAAACTTCATTTATCCCTAATCATATCTAGTGTAACAAAATCCAGCAACAGGAAATTTCATTTAGATACGGTCGGTTTTGAGTAAGATGGCAAACAAAAGGACTTCTGTATGCAGTGGCTGTTCTAATCTGTATTTGATGGTTAACTACACAACAGTGCTGTCTGCCATGTCTGCCCTAATCGGATTGTGTTACAAACCTGTGGTGCCTCACCTGATGAAATAAAAAAGGAGGTTCGAGCATGGTTAGACTTAACTTCAAACTGACTGGATTTCATTACACAAACCAATTTCATGCTGAACTGAATTGCCTGCTGGCAATGGCAAGGTTATTCCATTCAAAAGCAGACCGCCTTGTTTTGATTACCGTAAGTCCTAATTCATTTTGACTGAAGTTTTCACAGAAATTTGCACTCAGATTTTTGTTATTTCTCAAACTACTTTTCATCATGTTGTCAATAACTCTCTGTTGTCCAACCCATGAGAAAGTTATCAATCAAGTTATTTCTGCAAATTGATACACATACATGCACACGTACATGTACATGTATGTGCAAACTGTGACTGCACAGGTAATTGGAAGCACTATTATATTGTACAAGCAAGCATTTTTTTCTCTGTGAAGTTTCAATTTTAGTTTCATTTCACTGTTACTAATTTTTGAGGTTAGTTACCTGGATTAGACTGTTTAATCTAGATTTTAAACCCTTCAAATGTACAAGAGCTAAAATTTAGAAGAGCTCAATCCTTCCGTTTCAGCTCTGGCAGAGTCGAAACAAAAGCTATCATTCCACTTTCTTCAATCTAAGGCTTCTATGTTGCATTTTTACAGGAAGAAATTAGTCATTGGCTTGCACTTACGTGTAGCCTCTTGGTTTGTTTGCCAAATATACATGTAAATTGATGTTATGATGTTGTTCCTTTTGAAACGTCTAGGCAACATGGAAGTCATGAATGACATAGCGGACAATGTGGACTTCAATTACGTGCACATACTTCGTCTCCTGTACTCCAGAGATGATCTGGTGCGATTGCTGGCTGGCTCTGCCTTGGCCGCCTTTGCCTTCAACAGCACCACGCAGCAGCACGAGATCGCCGACTCGGGCGGTGTGCGTTACCACTGCTTTGTTCCCTTCCTTGAGTCTGACAACGAGTTCTACAGGTGCTGTGCTGCATTTCAGGTAATGGTTTCTGGTTCAAATGCCAATCTTGCAGAGAAAGGTCTAATACAGGTGTAAGGCCTACATGTAGTTGGGCTTCATAACCTGTGATCTAAGGTCAGGGTTTCCGGGAGAATTTCAGTCTTGCAGAGCATGGTATACATGTAGTAGGTGTAGTTGGGCTTCATAACCTATGAGCTAAGGTCAGGGTTGTGCCCTTGGGCAAAAGGTATATGGCTCTGCAAAAGCTCAAAATGACTTCAAGGCAACCCAAAACAGAGAGCTCCCAAGAGAATTTGTTAATGCCCTCTCTTAAAATCAGTCGAAATGCCATGTATAATGTGTGGCATATGTTACAGTGGCTTTTCATCCAACCTTTCATGCAAGGCCTTTAATGATAACCTCCTGTGCTGAAGTCACTCTTGGGTCAGGTGGTAAGCAGCACAAAGATGCTTAGCAGTGTCATATTGTGCACTGCACTCCTGTCTCACAGGAATATCAGATTGCATTTTTGTGCTTAATTGTGCAGTAAACCAACTGTGATGTTGTGACAGGGAACAGAGCCTGTGCCATTCTATGCTACACATTGAACCTGTGCATATTTGTGTTCCATATAGAAAAGCAAGTCTGGTCCGAGCCAATTAGGCTCATCAGGCCGGTGTTTATCTCCGGTTTCCTTGGCATGAAATGACTGAGAATATTTGTATTTCCCCCTGGATGGGATGCCAGTCCATCGCAGGTTGCTTCCTCAGCCATTGTTGGTACCCATTTATACTCCTGGGTGGAGAGAGGCAAGCAGGGGTGAAGAGGCTTGCCAAGGGCCACAACATACTGCCAGCAGCTGGATTCGAACCTCCTACCCTATGATTGGAAGCCACAAACTCTAACCACTTGGCCACATGCCCTCTTGTTCCATATAGAAAACACATGCAAAAGAGTGACTGTTAGCATTTGTACATATTTGTGCTGTTAAACCATAGGAGGGTTTTAAGTAACACATGTTTTCGGCATCTTTCAGGTTGTCGTGCTTGCTCGCATCATACCAGATGAGGAGCAGGCCTCATCGTCAGCAGTGGGTATTAAGCTTATCGTCGACCTCTTGGAGAGCTCCAAGAGTGAGTACATCCAGTCGCTGGCCGCAGACTGCATTGCCAGGCTGGCTCACACCAGAGCAGGTCATTTGCCACTTCAAATTTCTTTGTAGCCCAAAGTTTTGTTTTTTCCTGTGTATTTTTCATTTCAAAGATTTGTGAAAATTCTTCAAAATGCTTGTGAGGTTTGTGTTCTGAATTGATGAATACTGTAAAATACCGGTAGTTTTCTGTTAACCTAAGATTGCCAGCGTAATATGAGTGGGCTCTATTCAACACAGAACATATCCCGTGAGAAACCATTCATCATCCACTGGTTGATTTTATTTTTGTAACGTTCGAAAACCCTGCAAGCTCTAGTAATAATGTGATCAAAGAAGGAACTGTGACTTGAAATCCTCTCTCTCCACTGTGCTGTGCTATACCTACTGGGGTGTATGGCTGTTTTTAAAACCGGCAATATCACCAAACCTGGTAGACTTGTCCCTGAGTGGTCCTGGCAGGAATTAGACCTGGCCGACCACCCGTGATAAGTTCGCTCAACTCTGAGTTTGTCAGGGTCCACGAACATGTCCAACGTCAGTGGGAGACCAGGCTTGATTTGAGCACGGATAGGCCGCTTGGTATTAAATGTTTTCAGATTACTTGCTTGATATCCACAGGAGTGCCGGCTGCCATCATTTCCATAGATGCCATAAGCCTGCTGTGTAAGTACATGCTGTCTGAAGACGAGCAAGTCAGGGGGTGTGCAGCCATTTCACTGGGCTATCTAAGCTTCAACCATAAAGCCGAGAGGGAACTTCTAAATAAGTAA
Source organism: Acanthaster planci (assembly GCF_054643075.1). Lineage (NCBI taxonomy): Eukaryota > Metazoa > Echinodermata > Asteroidea > Valvatida > Acanthasteridae > Acanthaster > Acanthaster planci. Next base: position 11,045,313 of record NC_141782.1, read on the forward strand.
GTGCAAATTTGCATGTGGGTATGAATCATTCTATTAAGTGTAGGATAGGGCATTTTGTAAACGGTCTTAACTTTGTGACTTTGATAAAGGAAAGTAACACAGATTGTTGTGTCAGTTTTAGAAAAAATCAGTGCTCATATATTAAAAAAGACTCATTCATTTAGAAGTCGTGAGATTCCCATTTCCAAACTGACCTGAACAATATAAGCTCAACGTACCCCTTTGTTTGTGCACAGAGAAATGAAACGGGGAAGTTTATGATGCCGTTGAAAGTTTTTCAGTTTCAGTACGAGTTTATCTAGTAAATGTATATGTGGTTACAGTTTTTCTTAAATTGACAGCCAACATTTTGACAAACATTTATCCTCTAACTGGCATCCACTGCATTGTACCGCTGCTGGACAAAAATGTTCTTAGAGTAACAGTTCCAGTGGTTAACAGAAAAGCTGAGACTTTCCGAAATTGGCCATTCTGAAGAGAAATATCATCTCAAGTCACACTCACATTGTGGCAAAGTTTTGCAGTAATGGAAACAACATCTGGATATTTGAAGGAATATTCAGTCAGTTAGATATTGCCATACGTGCTGCTGTACCTGCGATGTTTTTCTGATATCTTTGCCTGGATTTTAAAGGTGTCGGCAGGATCCCTACTTGTTCAAGGTTCTGCAGTATTACACGCCTAACTACCGACTGGCTGATGCATTCTTGGATGCTTGGAAGCACTACAAACACATTGGCTTACCTCATATTGAGTGAGTTGGAACACGCAGGCAGATTGGGGAATGGGTTGGAGGAAACCCTTGAGCATGTTGAGAGGTCTCAGCTTGCATACTGTAACAGCAACCCACAAGGGGCCAACCTCCAGTGAGGGGGGGACTAGCAATTTTACATTTAGTTTAACGGTAGAAACCGAACAACAATGATAATAAAAGAAATCCATGTACCTTTTAACAACTGAAATAACTAATTTACTAGTCATTTCTTTGTCTACAGACAGTATGATTAAAGCACCAGGGGAGGGCTGGTTAGGTTATAAATCAAAGGAAATCACACATGGTGTATAAAAGAAATAAGAACGTACATGTACATGCAGTTACTGGCAGAGCACATATTATGAAGACATGGGATGACTACGGTGAGACACCACAGTCTGGGCGTGGCAAGGGCGAGAACAAGGCAAAACTAAATGAAAAGAAACTGCAACATACTCACAGAAAGACTGCACAGACCACTGGAACCCCTTCCCAAAAAATAAATAGATAGTAGTGGTTTTGTTAAGCAACACAAGTTGAGACATTTCAGATAACTAAAGATACGTAGATACACAAGTAGGCACCTCTGCGCTGAAAATGTGAGATAAAATTTCACATCACCTTCCCCCACCTCGCCCTGGCCGCCAGTCCACACACCCAGACTATGCTGCAGGCAGCTTTTATAAGCCTGCAGTAAAAGTTATCCAAATCAGTGTACCACAACTGCTTATATGAAAAGAAAGGAATTCCTAAGACCACAGTGAACAACCCAGACTAGCATTTCTGAAGCCCACAGAGCCAGGCCAGGGCTCCACAGTGAAATAAAATGAACAATAGGGGCCTGCAGTGCCGTGGCAAGAACGCTGTAGCCTGCATTCAAGGAGTAACTGCTTGTCATTAAAAAAATGATAGACTCAAATTTTGTTACATTCAATTTAATGTGACAATGTGGAAATAGTTCACATTTCTTCATTTTTAATCCCTACTCTCCGTGTCTAAAAGAAGTACAAGGATCAGCCCTTGCTGGATCATATGGCACTGAAAATAGCACTTAAACCAACCATTTTCTTCAACGACTTAACTTCATTGCTTATTAATTTTTTTCAGCACCTCCCAACGACCATGTCTTGTTGCCAAGAAGACAGTGCCATACCTAAACAACATCAAGAACCCTAACAGTGAGTCATTACTTCTGAGACTAAATTATGCAGCATTTTTTCAATTTAGTAAGTGTCTTCTGTTTCCATCATTAAGTAGTTTTGGGCATGTGATCGCTGTGCATTGTAAGACTAAGTTATGTACCCGAAAAAATAGACACAAGACTTGTCAGAAATGACATGGTGAACAGTGACAAAGGAATGCTTTTGTTTGCTACAGTACTAGAAAAGAGAAAAACCTGGCCATTGATTGTTTCTGTCAACAATATCTGGCTTGCTGCTCTCACTGTTTCTAGAAATCTTTCTGACGTGCATTGAGCATGACACCTTGGTATGACAGTGGGAGACTTTGAGAAGCTTGCTAGCGACAAACGCACCAGACCGGATAGTTCTGAGCATGCACGGATTGTTCTGAGCATGCGCAGTATTGTGAAAAAGGACCAATATGTCTGCTGCCACCAGTGTCTTAAAGTTTCCCATTGAACGATACCACACAGTGCATGCTCAGAGCATTATGGTCAGTAACGAACAAAACAAAAAGCTGGCTCGCTCTGGTGTGACTCAAACCCATGATGGTGCATACTCACCGAAGCATTTCAACTGGTCAACCAGTGGGTCAACTGGCTGATTCAAAGCCAGCATTGAGAAGAGATAATTTGAACTGGAGAATTTTAGAACTTGAATTTTTTTTTGGTGGGAAGACTGCAACCTTCCAAAAATGGTCACCTCCAACATACATTCACCTTGTCCATGATTGTAAACATAGTCGGCTCTCCAATAGTCTAAATGTACATGCAGCTGTATGGTACAGATGCACGTGGACTTCCCCGGTACTTGCACATGCCCAACTTCGTCTTGCAGCACCATCCATTCTTGCATGTTAAGGCGGGTTCATGCCGAGTGTGAAAGTGAACAAGTAAATTTGAATCGACAAAAACATCGCAGATAGTTTGCCCTGCAAGTTCACAAATGTTGATCACCTGTCAACCTTCGCCAAATTTTACCGCGATGTCTCTGTGACTTTGTGTTGTCGTTCGCTTTTTGCCCTGAGAATGAACCGGCCTTTAATTTCTGCTGCTCAGTGTCCCAATGTATTTTGCCGCTCTCACCTGACGCATTCCTTGCCTTGTTGCATGCATTTCACAGTGTTGGATGGGTAAGTTTGGTCTACCATCTTACTAAGCAAAGAATAACTCATGCACTTGGGGTGAACAGCCTTGGCTCCTGTAAGATGTTTTCCCTGTGTGAAAATTTCCTCTGAGTTTGTACATCTTGTGCAATTAACAGATTGCAGTGACAATAGTGATGAACTTCTTTGTAGATATTTCAGGTAAAACCTCTTAACTGGTCTTGGAATAAGCCTTTTGTGAGTGACCTGTGAATAAAATCTGGTGCTCTGAGTTCTTTAAATTCATGGGGACATAATAATTTGAATTCTCCATACTAAAAACACTGTTGCTATACCTCGTGATTCGGGGCAAGCTTTTGCTTAGTTACGGAAGGGAAGCCTTGCACCAATAAACTGTTTTCAATGGAAAAAAGGGCACAAAGGAACCAGTCCATTCCAGAGATGGTGGTCGCTATGCAAAACCTTGCCCCAAAATCACGAGGTATAGCAACAGCGTCTTTCGTCTGGGAATTAAAATTGTTACGTTTGTGTGCTTATTGGGAAGTCCATATTGAGATCAAAATTTGATGAAGATCAACCCATTAAGGTGTAGCTGCTTTTCTAAGACATAATTTTTCTTCAATTTTGTATCCTTCTTCAATATATGAAAATTCTTTTCCATTCCTGTTTGGTTAAATGCATTGAAAAGTGCACTTTTTTTAGGCAGTTAAAATCATCCCTATCTTCCTGGACAACTGAGGGCACTGTTACTTTGAAGTCATTTAGAGAAGACTTAGGACGTTTTCCAATACTCAACTTCCCCTCCGTCTCAGGTTTCGTCCCCGAAACCAATCCCCGATTGTGGGCCTGAAGCTTTTAAATCAATTTGGAATACTGTAATTTTTGCTCTCTTGCATCTTGTATGATGTTTTGTGGCACTATTAGACTAATTAGTGCGCTTACTGCTTCAAAGTCAGGTGGTAAAAAAACAGTTGAAGCCTGAGACGAAGCTAACGTTGAATATCGGAAAACGGCCCTAGTTCAGTGCACAGGCTCTCTGTTCAAACTGTGAACCCAGAATTTACTTACCGAAAACATCTTGGAGAAAGGATTGATGCTTGCTTAGTGCTATGCAGTGTCATGAACAATGATCAGTCATCGGAGAAGAGAAGCAGAGTCCAGCAAAATCTGTAAAAATGCAGGACTTGTTTGTGGGCAGACCATATAACATTGAGGCTTCTTCCTGGCGTGAAGTCGCAGTTTGGCCAAGAATATGGAAATACTTATCGGCATAAAGCCCAGAAAGACTGTAAAATACCCTTTGAAAGAGTGAAACAAAAGTCGAAAATAAGGCTAAGTGAGACACAAAAATGCCTTTTGAAGGTTTGTATAAAAACGTTGATTGCAGCTACGCTTTTAAGCATGATAAGCATGGAAGACTAAATCAGAAGATGTCATCTTAATTCTCTACGTTAACAACTATGTTAAATCTGTGCACTCATTGACAAGAACTCTTCGCAAAGGTTAAATCCTCTTGAAAGGCATTCCATGTTTCACCCGTCCTGAGAAAATTGATGAATCCGTGGAGGTGTTCCAGAAAGTTGTGATAACATTCGCAATTATGTCTGGAAAATAAATCATTTTGAGTACCAGCAGAATTCTCTACAGGTGAGGAAATTCTGAATGGACGAAAAGATTTCAGTCAATACATATTCTAAAAATTGTACCTTGTTGCACTGTTTTGTTTAGTGTAGTGCATTTTCTCTGTTTTCCTTTTTCCAATTGTTATGCTTTTGTGCATTCCAATTCAGTGGTTTTTTTCACTTTATCCACAACAATGCACACAATGTCTTCTTAATCCCACATAATACACTGACAATCCACCAGGAAGATGCCAAGCCTACATGTTGGAAATTCATCTACCAAGTAAAATGTACTAACCACACTAAACTGTATTGAAGAGCACTAACATCACAATAAAACAAACATGACAAACGGACAGCAAAAATGGGAAATCATCAGGTGTTCCCTCCCTCTTGAAGAATTGGACTCATTGATCCTTCTGTCTGGAGAAATATCCTGTAACAGGAATGAAATGATTGCGAATAGGTCAACACATGGGTACCCCATCATATCTCTCTGTCAATTTTCTTTTTAATAATGTCTCTTTTATACATGTATGTGGTTACACATTCAACAAGAAATTGTGTGTTCTCAAGCAAGGCATTTTACTACAAGCACTTCTGGCTTGTATATGCTTAGAACCTTAAAGGCCTTCCATGTGGGATTACCTTCTGTACATTAAATAATGCCGATACTTCCATGGGAGAATCCTGTGCTGTGAGATATTACATTGTACAAGTGTTTGACTGCTAAACAGGAATAAGGTTCCCTCATTCATGTTACTAGAGGATTTACTTTGCGTTGGGGGATGTTATATGTGACCCACTCTGTGAAAATGAGTCTTAAGTCGCCAAGGCCACTTTTGTAGTTTTCATTTGTATTGAAAAGAGCAAATTGAGTTTTTTGGTTTTGATGTAGATATACATTCTATCACTCAGTTTGGCATTCTGATGAAAGTGGATACATTATGGGGAAAAAGGCTGCAGGTTCTTATCAATTTACACTGTGCAAATTATTCTAAAGGACTTTTCACTCCAAAGTGGCTCTGGCAACTTAAGACTCATTTTCACAAAGTGGGTCACATATTTATGTTGCACAAGAGTTGCTGGTGAAGTTGTCTTATGAAAAGTGTGAAGAAAGATGGCGTACATGTATGTCGGTAGTGCTTACCTGAGGGGAGCTTTGGCCAGCGTTGTCTGGTGTTAATGAGCTGAGACATAATTGTGACCCAACCCCCTAAAATGAGTTGCAAGTTATCAGAGCCTTTTTGACTTACAGGCCTTTAATCTGATTAAAAAAACTTTACTCAATGTACAGAGGAATCCTTAACATTTTCTTTCTCCCACATAATGCCCGTTTTTATCGGAACCTCAAACTGAGTGATACCCCAAAATAGAGAGCTGAATTCACTCCATCTAGTGCAGATTTAAAACAAAATTACTGGAGAAATCACCTCGAGTTTCATTTTGCAATACATGTATCCAATAAGACTTTGGAAGAGATGCTGCAAATGTTAGGACAGTGCAGTTTACACTGTTGTAGTTAAGACCATCACCAGGCCAGACACCAGACCATGCTCAAGACCAGTCACAAATACATTGTACATACACAAGACTAGTCACAAGACCAGCCACAAGTAACAGGGTGAACAGTGAGAAAAGGAATGCATTTGTTACAGTACATGTAGGTCTTAGTGATGATCTTGTGGGGTCATGTGATGGTCTTAAAAGGTCTCAACGTCTGCAGCGGCAGTTGACGTATTTGACCATGTGTAATGACACTCGCGGCCTTGAGCAGAAGCAACCCCTCATCAGGTGGAAAGAGCCATGCTGGTGGAAGTCTACATTTTGTTGGTAGTGACACAACCGTAATGCAGGCATGTCATACTCATTTGCAAACCAGCCAAGTGCAGTTCCCACCAAAGGAGCCTCTGTTGCCAGGAAAATTGTGCCCTCTCTTCAACCAGCTGGGGCTCATACATGCTCCCTCTTTCTTTTCCGTCTCACACAGTGCGTCAGTACACGATACTGAGCTTTGGGGAGACTGGATTGAGTCACCAGCCAAGTTCTCCAACGAACCAGCAGAGTTCTAACTACCACGACGACGGGCTCACCGTGGTCACCGACAACCAGATCATCCCCCGTCAGGCCAGCGGCCCTCGCTCCACCCACTCGCGGAACAGCCGCCACCAGGCAGTCACCAGCCACCCGTCCACCCCTGCAAGTCACATGTCCTCGCAGAAGTCGGCCGTGATTGCGCGGGAGGGCGACACGTGAGAAACGAAGATTGCATCATTTAAAAAAAGAATCAAAATGCTATAGCTTGAAAAACGTCCCATGGATACCTAAAGTCAGCCTGTGATTTAGAAATAGATCTTTTGAGGGATAAGGATTGGGGGGGATGTAAATTGCTCCAGTTATTGGACAAGGACTGTGGCCACAGTCTAGATGATTTTCATTCGTTGGTACTCTATCGTTGCCAATTTTCATTTGTGGTCAGGTCACTGTAAATATGTACATTTTGTTAGAATGTGGAGATGTGAATATTAGGAATGCATACACGCACAAAAAATCCTGCTCTACCAAAATGTCATTGAAATACTTCAGTGGTTAAATCTTTAGCCTGATACCCCAGGGTACACTCTGGTGTGGGCAAAATCCTATTGAAATTTGAGGATTTAGCCCTGCCGGATACAGTCGAACCTCGTTATTAAGAGGTCCTCGGATTTAACAAATTACCATGTTATAACAGGAACCTTGCATTATCAGGAATAAAAACATTGAAAAACAAAGGACTGGGACCAGACAATTAATTTCCTCATTACAAGCAGAGTCTTGTGTTAACAGTGCTCTTATTAGCGAGGTTCGGCTGTAGTTGAAATGCCATTTGGTGCTCTATTTGGCCAGTCAGATCTTTGTTCTTTGATCTGAAGGTGGTTGGTCCACCGTCCATTTTTTTTTAAAATTCGACTAAATGAGTATTTATCCTTTTTGTACATGTTTTTTCCTGATTCGTGTGTTTGGAAGGATATGGGGAGCAGAAACTTAATCCTTCCAAACGTGGTATACGGGTATTGTAATTACATTGAATGCAGTGCATCTTCCTATTTTTACTTCAAATTCAGCAATATGCTCCTTGCAGAGACAGAAGTGTCCCGGCAGGGATCTCTTGTTCGTAGTTAGTTACAATGTTCAGGTCTTGCCGGTGTGACAATAACTGTCAAGGACAAACACTAAAGGTCCAGGTCTGCTAAACTTACGTCACGTTTATCGTTGAAAAATTAAAGCAGGAACATCATGCTGAATGGTGTTTTCATCGGATGGCTGCTTTGCCGGCATATTCATTCCCTGACTGTTGCTTGTCAAATAAAAATATGTCCGTACACGTACACCCAAGTAGGTACATTACCTGCCCAGGGGCATGGCAAAGGCATTTTTGGGGGGGGGGAGGGGTACCAGAGTCAATTTACCGTCTTGTGTAAAATTCACAAAGTGCGGAAAAATTGAGATCCATGGTATGCTACATGTCGTGCTTCAGGGGAACCTGTATCGTTTATGTACCAAGTTTGGATTCATTTGCCAACCGCAGCTCTATTTGCTGACTGGTGCCATGCCCCCCAGTCTTTACGCCCCTGTACCTAACCACTGTCCAAGTTGATCTATCGGGACTGTATTTCATGATTCTGTGAAGTACATTGTACATGTATGCATACGCTGTGTACGTACATTTTGTACATGTACAGTGCATGCAAATCGCTGATTGATGAATCCATTTAGTGACGGCAACACAGCCACGTACAGTATAACCAGGGTTTACGAGCAAACAAAGGAACCCTTCATTAAAAAAATGTACTGATGTCATGGCAGGTTGTACAGTCATGTACTTACAAGTCGTTTGGGGTGTGTCTGAGTCCTGTTACTGGGACCAACAGCTTTCATACAGTAGGTGCACGTGCTACTTCTGAGCCACAGCCTTAATGTTTAGTTGCGGCTTTGTAAGCCCCAGTTTAGTTTTCTGTTTCGCAATTACTGTGCTGGCGAAAGCCATCCACAGCTGTTGTGGATAGTATGTGTGTTGCATCGATCACTGCCCGCAAAGCTTGTTTTATGGATAAGAAGTGAAAAATCTTGCAGACAGTCTTAATTTATGAAGTGCATTCCTCAGGGTTTTGGTTCAGATTGTGAAGGCTTAGAGTCATTTGAGGCAGCATGCTACACGAGTTCTGAATGTCACAATAATGGATGCATTTCCTTAGATGCAAGTACAGGCACACTGGACATGGTGCTGTGCATGGTTTCCTGTGCCGTATTTACATGTATGTGCCTTAACCATTCTTTATTAACTGTAGATACCATGTACATCAGATTTTACGTGGAAATAAAAGAGTGTGTTTATTTCACTGTCACATGACCTGTAGCTGAAGTCATGTTTCATTTCTTTTGGCTTGAGTGGTTAAAAGGGCTGGTTTGAAATAATTTGTAATGATAATAATAATTAATTCATCTGTAAAGCGCAAATTTCATATAGATATGTTCAATGCGCTGACATTAAGCGTGGAATAATGAATACATTTAAACACGGTTGAGCTGATGGCTGGTTTGAAAGACACGACTGATGCAATCGAAGTCTATTTCAGTGGCTCCACTCACGTACATGTATATGTCTGATAGTTTTGCCTAGGGCCACACTGCCAGCTGGTTTTACAAGAACATGAACATGTATGTACATGGACATGGAATAAAGTGCCTGTGACAAGTACTGTAGATGCAGCCACTAGCTGCCTACTTCTCAATGGTGCATGTTATTCCAAGTTGGGACCATTACTTCTGAACCAACTCCCGGAACCTTGGTGAGGACATATTTCATGTTAGCACCACCATGCATAGAACATCTGTCTGACAATGCTGCACTTAACAAAGTAAGCCAGTCTGTCAGGACAATAGATCTTTGCACTGCTGACCCTACACGCTGTTAACTTGTTCCTGTTCCTATGGTGCTCATAGACAGAGGGCCGCAATTGGGAAACTGCACATGAACAAAGTGAGACGGCTTCAGTACAAAGGCTTATTGTAGCTTTCTTTTCTTGTTTTCTTCAACTGTCGCACCAACCTTGCTTCACGCTCAGACCAGAGACCATACAAATTTGTTAAAAACTCAAAAACAATCCAGTGTTACATGTATATTCTCCAAACTGCATACTGGAGAAAAAAAAATCTGGGTATAAAAAGTCTCCAAACACATGCTTTCTCAATACATGCTCTCTTGTATTCAATTTAGAAAGAACACGTCGGGCAAGCGCAAACAGAATTACTGGCGCTTTGCCTGCAAAGAACATTTCAAAATTGATATATCTGTCTCAGAGAGCAGATCCAAAGCCATACAAGTGTTGAATAATATACAATGATCACAGACAAAATGTTCAAGATTGACAGAGCAATTTCTTTTGGATGGCCTAATAAGAAATATTGTAACATTCACGTGCAGCGTGAAGGTTGGTTGACACACTATACATTTACATGTATGTCACATGAAAGCTTAAATGCGAAGGGATATTCACGTCGGACATTATGGATGCCCTGTAAATTCAGAGTTAATGTAAAGTTTAGTCGGACATCACTTTAGCATGAAGTACACGTCCATGTCACATGTATGAACCAACTTTAAGAGCCCGGAACTGTTTATACAGTGTACATGTGCCCACATTTAACCTTACGTATTTGCGACCCAGCATGACAAAATGAGCATAAAGTGGCATTGCGCACTTTCCTATTTTGAGGGTTCAAAGCCAAATATTGAAGGGGATGGCTTTTGTACAGTAATATTTGGAAATGTAATATTTTGAAAGAGTATTCCGTCTATTTAATTCCAAATTTTTTTCGCAGCATCAGATATTTAAAAATGTGATTTTCTCAGCAATGTCGATGATACTTGATAGCATTATTCGTGCCCGGTCAGAAATGTTTAAACAATGTCGGAAACAATGACACACAGCTGCCATAATAATGTTTCATAGTCGCCTTATACTTTTACCCCAAGTGTTCCATGTACATGCCACTGGAAAGCTCTCTTCGTGCTGAATTCAAAGACATCAATACTAAGTATCTTAATTTTTGAAAATTTGGACTTTCAGGTCATTTTGCGGTGGCAGGTCACATTTCAGAAAGTACATTCAGTATCTTTTACATGTCCAAAGGATGCAAATACAACACAAGTTTGTTTTGTTTATACTTTAAATGTATCAGCAAGACCCTTCGGTGTACATGTGGTCCAACATACATCCAGGTGGCAAAACACATGTAAAAAACATTGTAGCTCGTGTTATAGTTGAGAAGCAAATCAGGGTGAACGATGACAAAGTAATGTTTCCGATGTGGTTTTCACTTGCCCATGACTTTGAATTCAGATAGGTCTTGTGTTGTCTTGTGATGGTCTCAAGTCAAAGGGGTCTCGACTACCACACATGGACAGTGACTCCTGGTCTTTACTTCCCAGTTTTGTCATGAGTTCAAGAAAAAGAGGGTAAAAAAGACTGCTGGCGAACTCCATGCATGTGGGATTCTTGAGACTTTAGAGTATTACGTTAATTAAAATCTGACCAACAACGACAAGAATACTTGATAAATATTCCACTTTAAAAAGTACTCCATTAAATTTATACCACCTTGTGCAAGAAAGAACATTTACACGTACAGTGTATGTATTTGCACATTTTATATTGTGGGTTTTCAGCCCTTAGCTGACGTATATTTACATGTACCTGTATCAACACTGCACACTCAGAGTCGTCTGAAGGCTTGTAAAAAAATACCTGGATGTTGTGGGTAACACTTTGACTAATTAATAGACCTGTTTTTCTTAATAACTGTAGTATTGTTATTCATTTACATGAGTACAAAACATCAAATTCTACAAATAAGTAAACCTTACAGTTACTGATCAGAGGATGTCCATATTTCACTGTCATTGTCAGAAACACTTCAATCTTAATATCTACAGGAATAGCCATTTCCTTCGGCAATTACTGAATGCAAAGTTGAAAGCTTCATTAAACACTAAATCCAAATTCAATGGTTTTTTTGCTATTGTTGGACAGTTGTCATTGGAAGAACACAACTGTCACTGTGATATCATCCCTGTACTGCCTGACTACGTTATCTGGTAGACTCAGTGTGTTGGCCAACCGATGGTGGTCAAACCGGTTGTGAACACCACCCAGGGCGTAGCGGATCAGGTGGGTGGCTACGTTGTCATCCCTCGGCCACAGGGCTGCCTTGCGCCTGGACAGCATCTGGTGAATATGCTCAAGAGTCATGTCAGTGGACGGGGGGCGGAAGTTGCCCACTTTGTCACTCATCAGGAGGAACTCCCCAACCAGGCTGACGGCCTTCTCGGGGGTCAGGAAGTCCCACAGTCCGTCGGTGGCAAGAATGAGGAAGCGGTCATCCGGGGTGAGGCGGTGGTGGATCACCTCGGGGGTGGCGATCAGATAGGGCGGAGTGTGGAAGTTCTTGGGGATGACATTAGTGCCGAACCAGGGGTTCAGTACCTGGTGCTGGAGGGACTGGCTCCACTTGTAGCGCACATCCCCGAAGGCCCGGAGGGGGGCCAGCTCGCTCAGCAGGCGACCGTTCTTGATGACGGTGGATGATTCATCCTGAGGGTGGGCCGAGCGTAACCTTCTGACCTCGTCAATGTTTTGCGCATTGTGATCGTTTGACAGGGCGATGGCACTCCAAGGTTCGTTGTCGCTCTGCCGGCCGAGCACTGCCCGGCAGTCTCCTGCATTGGCCACATACAAATCGTCTGCTTCCACATAGGCAACACAGGCACAGGCACCAGAGAAGACAGTGTGGAGCCCCTCATCGTTGAATTCCCCATTGGAAGTGCTCTGTGCCTCGGTGGATAAGTCTTTGTCCAGCCTGTCGAATGACGTCATCAGTACGTCAGCCACCCTGTCTTCCCCCTGGAAATCCATCTCCAGGTTGTCCTTCATGTACTGCCCCAGACTGTGCCGGAACAGCGTCTGCCTGTCACGGGAGATGTAATCATTAGGATGCTGGTACCACTCAACTAACTCTAGCAGTTCCCCGCTGGCAAACATCCGTAGGGCCTCCTGGAGCACTTTGTATGGGAGAGCCTCAGCTGCTATGTAATTGAACAAGCGTTCGCTGACAACTTGGGCACAGGCTGGTCCGTGATGCCCGTCAAACACGCCGAACAGCATGGCCTTGGTCATCACACAGGCTGCCTCTGCCCTGCGATCCTCCACCGGGTTGTTTGACCGCAACTGGTTGGTCATGAAAGTTTTTACAGAGGTGCACTTGCTGGCATCTACTTCCACCGCAAGCTCATTCCTGTGCAGAATAGAGTTGACTTGTTCTGGTGTGATGGTCAGGTGGCCATACCAATTTTGGACCCCAGTTGTGTGAAACCAATGGACAGGCTGGTTGACGACTCGTCCTAGGAAAGTCAGTGGCTTCCAAGAGCAGAGTGTTTTCAGTCTATTTACAGGATTCAAGCATTTGTTCCAACATTGACCTTGAATTGCAGACAGCTTGTCACTGTTCGTAACATGACAGCATAAACTCCTTGTAATATTTTCCATACACCTAATTCCCACGGTAACATTCGCAAGCCTAGCAGCTCTTGTCAGCCGTGCCATTCTTACTTCTCCCTCGTGTCTTCACAGAAACAGTCAGTAGGCCTACATCATGCAGCTCAGTTGATGCGTTTTTGTAAACAGAAATCCAACTTACATGTACATGAACATCTGATGATCTAGGCCAACAATTTACACCCCCAAATCTGGCCAATTTCAGAGCTCTCTTCGCTGCATGATTTAATGTAACGTAGGCTAGATAATGATTTCACTCACCCAGCAATGTTTATTGCATGTAGATAATATTCTAGATAGACTTCACTGACAACATGCATGCCGGTTTTTTCCGCACCGGGAAACGTTAAACGAAAGTCCGACCTGCCCTGTGCCGAAGATATTAAGCGCGTCGAGCATGCACAACATTAACATTACAACATTCCCGGCGCAAACTTGTAGCGCCCTCATTTGGCACACACACTTCTCGGGAATTGGTGATGCGCAGCTAGCTGGGTTCGCGGTGAAAATCCTAAAACATCATCTTTAGCAAATATAAAGTATTTTATTTGATTAGAAATGTTGCCAGGAATCTGCAGAAGTACAGTGGGAGTGGTCAGGGGAGTCGCAGGGATTTCTGGGCGGCCTTATCTGCAGAAAGCTGCATCGTTCGGGACCGTCGCAGTGCAACAGGGTAAGAAATCCGCATGGCGCTCGCGCTGTCGGGCATGATTTCGACTCTGGCACGGCGTGTGTCGGGGAACCAGACCAGTAATTGCATAAGTTGAGAAAAATAAAAACAGTCACTAGGCCTACATAGTACATGTGCGTGTACATGTACATGTAGGCCTAGGTAAAAATAAATTTTAACAAATTCGGTTTTCTCTTTTGGGGCCCATTAGCAGCAGTTTCACGTTGATTGTATTAAAAGAGACTGTTAGTGTTAGAAGTATAGTGATCTGGCCTGTATACGAAACAAATTAGGGGGGCCTAGGGTTACGATTATTGTGGAGTAGCCTACCCTAAATTCGTGCATACAGCTGCACAGTGTACATGTATATTCGCACATCCAACTTTTTCGTCATTCAAGTCTTGAATGAAATTATGACACTTAATTTACTCTCAGTGATCGATCGTCACTTTCTACTTAAATGTTGGCATTTTTCTTTCTGAAGCTAGGCCTGTGTGCGAATTTTAAAAGCTTTTCCAATGAGAATTCAGGAAAAATGTCTGCAGAGCACAGTTTTACTTAACAGAAACTATAGCTCTACTCAGTGGAGTGTCAGTATTCTTCTTTTTATGATTTTGCACGGGATCGTCATACTAACGCTCCACGACATTTCATAGTAAAGTGACAATGGTTCTCAGAAATTCCCAAGACTCACCAAAAATACCTTTATCACCACCTACTGGCTTCTGTAAATGCCAACGTCAAATGGGTGGGGCTTCAGTGATATTTCTGACTTCAAAATCTGTTGAAATCCGACCATTTCGCTCGACACACGCACAGCACTTAAACTCTTTGCCGCCTCCTCCCAAATCAAATACAGGCGTGTAGAGTTTCTGATGCAATAAGTCTATGGTGTGGACAAGCATGGTTATTCATAATGTACGCATGAGTGGGCTTTATGTGGTCTGCACACAAGACTTGTTGATCATGATGTTTGGGAGTGCTACAAATGACTGTATCCTGGTCAATACGTCTTATGCCCCGACTATATATCAGCCTTTCCTGTGGTTTCGTTAAAGGACCGTGTTCGTCCATAGACTTATTGCGTCAGAAACTCTACATGCCTGTATTTGAATGGGAGGAGGCAAAACGTTGCTGTGCATGTGTCGAGTGAAAGCAGTCAGATTTTCGAAGCCCCAACCATTTGGCATTGGCATTTGCGGAAGCCAGTAGGTGGTGATAAAGATATTTTTGGTGAGTCTTGGGAATTTTTAAGAACCGTTTTCACTTTACCATATGTAATGTCGTGGAGCGTTAGTATGACAATCCCGTCCAAAATCATTAAAAGAGGAATACTGACACTCCACTCAGTAGAGCTACTTAACAGATTAAATACAAAATTTAACTGGCTGAAATTGTCTAGAAAATGGGATAAATGATCGCTGTTTGCTAATGATCGGTGTTGACATCAGATACAAGCACTGATGACGGCTTCGGTCAACTTGCGCCAACCACTGAGGGCGTTACAAAAAATACGGAGCCTGAAAAAGCACTGATCACCTCATATTTTCAGATATCTGTTGCCGACGATTGGCGTGGATTCAGTGGCATTGTATAGCTGTACATGTATTTCGGGAATTTTTTCAGAAATACTCTTAGAAAGTGAAGTTTTGTCATAATACCCAGATCGATCACTCATACTTATGCTAATTATGATTTATTTAAAAGAATAAAAATTCATTCTGCTCTGTAACTTGAAATTAAATTGAAAAAACTTTTAAACTAGGAGAACAAAAAAGAGAAAGTGATGGGAAGTCAAGCTATTGTTAATAAAAGTGTTTTGTTCAAACTGCATCACCAAACCAAAGTAATTAATGCAAAAAACAATTCCTCATTCAAGAGACAGAAACTGGCAGATTTTTCAGAAGTACATTTAGGGCATTACTGATACCCTGTAAAATGACGTTTGAAAATACGTTCCCGAATTATGGTGACGGACATGTAGGTTTTACTACAGCCGATCTGACTCAATTTATTGCAGAAGACATTGTTCCTGTTGCTTTGGTAACATCCGATGTTCTTCATAATATTATTCCATGTAGGATTGTAGTCAAACTTTCAGCTAATGAAGCCATGATAATTTAGTTTCTTTAAGAACAAATTTTGGTCTAAGTACTACATGTAAGTGTGCAAATTATGGTGACTTGTGGATACTAGCCAGACCTATAGGCTGACGTGACTGATAGGATGTACGGCTGCCGCTAATTTTTCTCTGCCCTATGATACAATAACCTAGTCATCTGATTCTGAAAGCGATATTTAACATGAGTTAGATTTACTTATTTTATGATGACGATGCGAAAATCGATGTGGATGATGTAGAAAAGTGAAATTTTTCTGTTATATTCCAAGGGCTCCCCTGGCACGTGTTGCATGCCGTTGGTGTTACCGTATTTGAAGTAGGCCTATCAGTCATGACCCGACTTGATCTCTCGCAGTCACAACTCGTAGACTGTCCTTGTGTTTGGAGAAGGCCCTTTATTCAAGGACAAAATCAGTCCCCGGAAAGAGAGAATGTCCCTCTAAATGGGGACTTTTTTTTTCAAGTGGGCTTGGTGATCTTACCATTGCTCTGGGGATCCTTTTAATGCCTTAATTGGATTCAGCAGAAACATTTCCCCTAAGCTGCCGTTTACAAAAAAATTGTACCGTTTACGCGTACTTCTAGGATTACCAGTAGGAGTCTGCATTGGCACGTACAGGGTAGGAAAAAGACTGCATCAAAACAATTTTTCTGAAAATCAATTTTTTATGATATACATTTAGTTAATCAAGTGACATGGCACAAAGGTCATAATAACAACTTAAACTTCATATGCATGGAAAATACAATGGATGGGAGAAAAAATTGATCATAGCATGTACATGTAGATATTTTTTACCTAAGCCCACTTGGAAAAAATGTCCCCTTTTTAAGGAGAAATTCTCTCTTTCAGGGTATGGGACTTCTTCAAGTACAGGGACAGTCCCCGATTTATGATATGTGTGCTCCTCTACTGTCTTACATCACTCTCCATGCTGTTTCATGAGTGTGATTGGCAGCTTCGCTTCTTGTAATGACAGTTCTGTTGCATGCAGTACATGTATAGGGTGTGCATGTTCTATATGGATGCGCTACTTAGGTGTGAGACTTTGCCTAGACTGATGTGCTACATTGAAAATGATAACACCAAGGAGCCCTCGCCATTTTACGAAAAATGGCACTTTTCAAGTCTAAGTACATGTACATGTACCTGCAACATGGTCCTCACACTTGACTTTTAGTATCTGGCATGTCAAGCATTTTTGCAGCCGTTTTGAAGGTGAAATTTGAGGTTTCTGTTGTGTCCTTAAATTATCTGTAAAGCTGCCACTGCAAATTTGCTTTAGCCCTGCTATGCTGAGATCATGTCCAAATGCTAATAAAGGCAATACATGTATTTAAGTACGGTCTAAGTTACTCCCACTAGATGCAGTGAAGCCTTAATTTACTTACAATTGATTTATAGGGAATTGCATGTACACCCTGGGACATAGAGCAGTGTTTCCAAAGCTTTGAATTATGTACATGTAAACATGAGTATATATGAAAATCACAGGCTTGTGAAAAACAGTCGTGGTGTTTTGAAGTGCGATTTTACATGAACTAGTGTGACACTGATTTTGCAAGAAATATATCAATATAATTTTCATACATGTACTGGTACTTACATGTACATGTACATTTCTCTCAATATTGTTCTTTCGTGCATCCAACTTTCCGCTTCTCGTGCGATCCACAACTTGTGTCTAAGAGACTGCCTCTTGTGAGATTGCTTCCACATAATTGCATGAGTTACATGTGTTCATTTTAATCAATAATTTTTTTTTAAATATAGGGGCTGAAGTTGCGAAAGAGGATGACTTTGCTGGGAGGGCACTCTACATGGATGCCCAGTCCACCACTCCCCTGGTGAGGAACCTTCATGGTTTACATAGCATAGGTTTCACCACAAAGTGACGTGTAGGATAGTTGTGGTACACCACCAAGCGACATACCATCCATAGACTTTGTACACAGGATACATCAATTCATGGTGCGGCAACTACCCATGATATGTCACTTCATGGTGCAACAGACGACAGTAATGACTTAGACTGTGTCATTTCTGTGCTGCTTGTGCTTATTCACCGCTGGAGAGCACCATGTGTGTCATTACTGTACTCAACCATAAGCATGGTGATGCCCAGATAGGTTTTGGGTAGGAAGTGTCAGTAGTTGCTTTCGTGAATGACTGATGTGTACTTGCAGTACACAGGTGTGAAAGAATGTCCTACATGTATCATGGTGAAACTATGAAATTCTTGTGATTATTGACATTTTACACACTTTTTTGAAAGAACACATTTTCTCGAGCAATGCCCACTTCAGTTTAGACATGAAAAAAAATTGTTCATATACATGTACACGTACAAAAAACCCCAATTTCTCCACATTGGATCTGGAACAAGATCTCAATAGTAACATTTAACTTCCACAAGATACTCCTATCCATGATCTGTACAATTCCACTCAAGACAGGACTCTGTCTTCACTGCAGTTTGATGGTGTTTGTTTTTCAGGATCCACGTGTCCTGGATGCCATGATGCCGTACTCACTGGCTTACTTTGGAAACCCCCACTCCAGGACTCATTCCTACGGCTGGGAGAGTGAAGATGCTGTGGAGAACGCTAGAGCAGTAAGTGGGTTGGAGAATACCTAGTCAGTTGGAAGTTTGATGAAGTATTGAACAGCGTGTTTTGCTCAATTCTCTGGCCCTCAATGGTGCTTTTGTTATAGGTGCACGTATGGGTGGATATTTTTAAAGAAATGAAAGATCTCAGGTTGCAGAGCAAATGGTTAGGGTCAAAAGATCATGGCATGATTTAAGCTCTTGAAATAATTCAAACTGTTCAAAGTTGTGTACGCTCAGCACATAGTGTCCCAATGGGAAATGGTTCAACTGAACGCGAACATTCCTGACTTTCAAGATGCTCCTTAACCAGCAGGGCAGGTTGGTTACTTGGGCCAGAATCCTAGTCACACTCACATGAGCAAGCACAAGGGAAAGGAATCAAACGTAGTGGTACAGTAGATTTAGCAGGGGATGAATGTTGACAAAGAGATACGGGCCATTCCATGAGGTTGGGGCGCAATCTGTGATGGTGTCCTTGTTGCATCGGTAACTTTTTCGACCTGTCATGACTTGCAGAGTAGGTCATCTACTCTATGACCATAACACAAACCTCCGTATTCAGCCATGCAAGATGTGTAACAATGTCAATTTTGAATCCAAACACAGGGGAATAGCTGTTCATTTTACGGAACCCATGTAACAATGAACGCCGTCACAAATTGTGCCCCAACCTCATGGAAGAACCCACACCTTTGTGACATTTCCTCGACAGAGCTTGACGAAGTGGGCAGCAAAGGGTCTTGCACAGGGGGCAGTGTAAGCCCTCTTGGCTTTTCCTCCAATATGTCACTCATGATTAGTCCTCGTGTTTGTACCTCACAGCACGTAGCACAGCTGATTGGAGCAGACCCGCGCGAGATCATCTTCACCAGTGGCGCCACGGAGTCCAATAACATCTCTGTCAAGGTACCAAAAACTTTCTGTTTATAAGGCGTGGAATTTCAGTGAAAGTAACAGTTTCCAAGGACCCCTTCGCCAAGGCCTTGGTCTCTTTTTGAGGTGTTCAAAAACTTAGATTGTTATGACAATCCAGCTATTAGATCTTCAAAGTCTACTCCCTAAATTCAACTTACCTCTGCCTTCCTGGACCTAACTGTAACAGCCATAGTTTTACCATTTCATCATAAACACACTGAAAACCTCTGAGGATTTTCAAACTCAGTGCCCCTTTACAAGAATATGCATATGTTTTCATCTAATCCTTTTTGCTTTTTCTCTGCAGAAATGAAAACAATTATGATTATGTTTTGTTGTTAATATTTATTCCCGAAATACCGATCCTCTTTTACACTTTCACAGGGTGTTGGCCGGTTCTACAAGTCCCGTAAGAAGCACATCTTAACCACACAGACGGTGAGTTGGCCTTCACAGTAGATCTGTACAGCATTATTGCATTTCTTAAAGACCTGGTGTGTCTGCATTGCTTTCTGAAGAGCTTGATGTCATCTACCGGAAAAGATAACTCAAATATATTACTGGAAAGCACACTTCCCGCAGAACTCACTACAAATGAAGATTTGGGCAGTTTTTATAAAATGATTATTAGGCTTTGTTAACCTGTGAAGCTTTTTTAATGACTACATGTATAAATTGACTGCATCATAGCTTGTGCCTTTGTTCCAAACACATGTTCAACTTCCATCTCAATCCGTTTCATAAGTGACTTCGTCACAAAGTTGGATGTGCCACAGTTTTCAGGCTTCCATTGGACCAAAGCTGAAGTTGCGTGTTAACTTCCGATTCCATGGTTCCGCGTTAACGGCGATCAATGCATGTCACTCTGTGCAGCGCATGTGCAGTGGGCGTGGTTTAAACTGAAATGATGTCACACTTACGAACCAGATTGGTCTTAATGCATGGCGACGAGTGAATGGATCTCCAGCCATATCCAGCATCAAGTATTGACTGCTTCCATTTCTTCAACTGTTGTTTTGAGGAACTGGTGACAAGTGCATTTAAAGTTTTTCACTCAGTATTTGTGTTTCACCTCACTCAATTATTGAATTGCACATTTGGCATTGGTCTGTTGTATTCTGCCTATCGCTAAACTGGCAAGTTTCTTCATCTTTCACTGCCAAGGTTCAGCCAAGTTCAATATTTCACGGCTTTTAACATTGGGCTACCAGCTGGAGAACTACAGTTGAAACTTTTGTACTGTACAAAGTTGAAAGTCCGTGTTCGCGGTGTTTACAGGCATGCAACTTATCCTCAGATCCGCTGATTTCCTTGTTAACACTTCGCACTCACGCCATTGAAAATTGGAAAAACTCATGTAAGAATTGGAATTTCCTTGTTGCTTGGTCAAAGCCAAAGTGGCATGCCTGTGTTTAGTTTCTTTTCCTGTTTTTGGCAGGAGCACAAGTGCGTTCTGGATTCTTGCAGAGCTCTGGAGGCCGAAGGATTTGATGTGACCTACTTGCCTGTGCAATCCAACGGCATTGTCGACCTTAAAGTAAGGCTTTGTTGGACCTAGGAGTAAAAGTAGGGGAAGTTACTGCATTTTGCTAGTGTACTTGCAGGCCTGAAATGAATCCATAGGAAATTTTTACAACAGCCGTAACTGAGATTTTTTCCAAAAGAAAATTGAACGTATAGAAAGAGGAAACATGCTTGTATCTTGATTAGCCAACGAATTGGGTTGCACCCTGCCAGAAAATTGTCATTTTCGGCACCTTTAGCCTCAGTTATAAGTCAGTATGCGTACAGTTTTTACAGGGCCAGCTGCAACTGCTCAGAAAGAAGTGTTTGGACGTTACGTTTTGGTGCTTTTCAATCATGTTTGGTATCCAGCATGTCTAGTTTGTGTACAGTTTTATTTTGTGCCCATTTTTTTGAAAATTTGTTTTGTATCTGGACCATTTGCAACATGTGATTGAAGTAACTCAGAAAAAGTGGAAAAGTGGCGCAGGTACTCTCACTTGCTAACTGGTTCCCACATCCCCCCCCATCTTTTTGAGTTCTAGAACTGACTTTCCTCTCCCTGTCACGGCTTAAACCCTGCTTCCCTGGTATGCATGCATCACTCCCCAAACTGTAAGCAGACGAGGAGAACACGGAAACAAGTGGAATAGATTGTAGACCATACTGAAATTACCGACGTTGGAAGTTTGGTTAACTCTTTACTTTTTTGCAATTTGAGAGTAAAAATGGAAGTAATAAATTGTTTACTCTGATAATTTCAAACTTTTGATTAAACATACCTCCTTGTTCTAAGCTGGATCTGGAAAAATATTGAACGGGAGGGTGGGAACGCATGCCAATCATAAAATAGTCTGATGCCGTTGTAATCAACTGTTCACAATGTGTAAAACAGATTCAGGGAATAAGATGTAATTTTAGCTTTGACGTGAATACGGTCTACGGAGAGCACCCCCATTCCTATTTCTCCCCATTGTTTGGCAGCAAAGCACTCTCTGTTGTTTGGGATTAGAGCACACTCATGTAACTTTTTGCTTTCTTTTTCCCCACGTAGGTTTTTGAAGAGGCTATTCGCCCGGATACTCTGCTTGCCAGTGTCATGATGGTCAACAACGAGATTGGAGTTAAGCAACCCATAGCTGAAATAGGTGAGATATCAGTCTGTAATTGTTGCCAGATCCCACAAAATGAGTCCTTAAGCAATTTTTTTTCCCAGTTCTTTTGTTCTTGCGTCAGAAAGGTCGAACTGGACTCTTTGTTTTGGTCTGGCATCCCGAGGACAAAAGGCATCACATGGGTGAAAAATGTTCTGGGTTCCCGTTGATTTTCATTGTTGCAAGGTTCTTGTAGACCCTTAACTCAAAAGTGGTGGTTCTGGCAACATCTGACTCATTTTTTTAGATTGGGCCACACTTCCTGGGATTACTGAGATTTGTTGACACGGCATAGATACAGGGTTTTCAGTTTTGATTTTGTCCATTTGTTTCATCGCAGCATTCAATTGTCCTTTTGTTAAAAGTACACTCAGACCTGTTGTGTCTCTTCTTTAACAACCTGTCCGCTTAGGTGTATGCACTGTGTTTGTGATGTGGTAATCCAAACCATCAGATAAATCCAGTTAATAATCTGTGCTCGACCAACTGTTAGAGATTTACCTTTCCCGTTCCAAGATCGTGCGACTAACAGAAGGCTATGAAATGACAATCCACATGTGACACCTTCCACAAGCCCAGTTTTGGACCATTTTTCTCGTCTGTTCATGCCTTCGTGCACTTCCCTCTCCAGGCAAGCTGTGCCGTACCCACAAGGTGTTCTTCCACACGGATGCAGCCCAGGCCGTGGGCAAGATCCCAGTGGACGTCAACAAGATGAATGTTGATTTGATGTCCATCAGCGGCCACAAGATCTACGCCCCGAAAGGTAGTGATCAAACTAGGTTTCCTGCACCTGCCCTCTTGAGACACTGTAACAGCTTGGAGAGGGTATTGATTGTGTTTCAGAGGTCTGAGTGAAAGGGATCGAAATTACACAGACAAATTTTACCTTTCCAATTTTACGAAGACAGCTGTTACGTGCCTGAAAAAAAAAAAAATTGCAAACCATGTTCATTGCCTGGCAGTGGATCTCTGAACCTTTTTATGTGTTAGACAGATTGCTGTGTGTAGTAGCCCCCAAAAGAAAGCCAATTAAAAAAAAAAAGATGCGAATGTGAATTTTTGGTCTCTTTCATTTCTCTTCCAACCAGAAGTATGTAGAAAGTCCCAAAAGGCAGCGTCACGCGTCAGTAAGGCCTGAAAAAGTTACATGAAAATAGTTTGAGGGCCCGAATGACTCCCCCCCTTGAAAATTTGGTTTTGGGTCTGCCTTTAGTACGTACGTGCAGTGTCTCACTCTATAGAAAATGGTTTATCAATATTAAAAAAAGGTCCTTCTCTCTCTCTGTTGGATGCTCAACTTTTAAGCCCACGATTTGTATGATAAAATCTGTGAACCATGATGTATCTCGCCCATAGATAACGCTGCGGTTGTGTTTGAGTTCGTATTTGCTTTTGCCTGGGCAGGTATTGGGGCACTCTACGTCCGGCGTCGTCCCCGTGTTCGCATCGAGGCCTTGCAGAGTGGTGGAGGCCAGGAACGGGGCATGCGCAGTGGGACCCTCCCCACGCCGCTCATCGTTGGACTCGGCGAAGCCTGCCGTATTTCTATGAAAGAGATGGAGGTAGGACACTGTGTTGTTTGAGCTGTGGTCCGTTGTTTGAATTTATTAAGGGAACATCTCAAAATTTGTCACTTTGATCAATTAAAAAAGCTCTCAAAATCATTGGTTGCTGTAGAAATCTTTCACTTGATGAAGACTTAAAAAATCCATGGATATTTTTGTGGCTCGAAAGTCAGGCGTAATAAGAGGCAGCGAAGGGAAGATGAGTATTGTCAGAATTTAATCAAAAAAATTCAACAAGCAAGGAAACTGGAGGCACCTGGGTGCACATGGTGCGATAATATAACCACATGGTGCAATCAATTGTTGAAATGGAGGAATGAGGGACATATTTAAGGAAGCATTTTCTTCCAGATTTGACAGTTGCCTCAAATCTCACCCCTGTAGATGATTAGCCCAAGGGTCCGTCACTACTGGCTTGGTTGAGTTGGTTCTCACATTGTTGTTACTTTTGACGTTTTGAAAAAGGTTGGGCAACGTGTTACAAAAGGGTAATATGCGGAAGGCACCTGGTCTGTGCCACCAATTTGTTGAGCATCCAATCTCCACACGAACCAACAGCAAGGAGACACCAACACCAACACTCATTGTTTTTTGCTCCCAGTACGACCATAAGCGTATCTCCGCCCTGTCGGAACGCCTCATCTCCAAGGTGACTGGCCAGGTCTCGGATGTGATCCAGAACGGTGACCCTGAGCAGCGCTACCCGGGCTGCGTCAACCTCTCCT
This sequence comes from Acanthaster planci, assembly GCF_054643075.1. Classification (NCBI taxonomy): domain Eukaryota; kingdom Metazoa; phylum Echinodermata; class Asteroidea; order Valvatida; family Acanthasteridae; genus Acanthaster; species Acanthaster planci. The sequence goes on from NC_141782.1 coordinate 11,069,838, forward strand.
TCGCCTACATCGAGGGGGAGTCACTGCTGATGGCCCTGAAGAGCGTGGCCCTGTCATCGGGCAGTGCCTGCACCTCGGCTTCCCTGGAGCCCTCCTACGTGCTGCGGGCCATCGGAGCCGCTGAAGACCTGGCTCATTCTTCCATCAGGTAACTTGGGTAAAAACATGTCAGACGTTAGTTAATGGGAGATAATATCTTAGTTAATGGGAAGATATTTCAGAAATGTAGGGATGAAATGCTGAGAATATGTTCTTGAACTTTCTCCTTCAAGAATGCAACTTTCCCTTGGATGAGCAGATTTCCTAACGTTTTTTACTTCCCATTACAAGTTGGAAAATGTTGTAGCAAGTCCGCGTACTTCTTTGAAATTCCCCTGTTATTGTTGACCTCCATTTGTATGCCTACTCCTTGATCCTTCAAAGGTCCACCGAGACATTCAAAAGTTTTAATACAAGATTGACAAAGACAGAGCCACTATTACAGTACATACCATATGTGACCCACTCCATGAAAATGAGTCTTAAGTCGCCAAGGCCACTTCTGGAGTTTTCATTTGTATTGGAAAGAGCAAATGGACGTTTTTTGTTTTGATGTATCACTCAGTTTGGCGTCTTGATGAAAGTGGATACTCCATGGTGAAAAATGCTACGGGTTCCTATCGATTTACAAAGTGCAGAATTATTCTAAAGGACTTTTTACTCCAAAGTGGCTCTGGAAACTTGAGACTCATTTTCACAAAGTGGGTCACATATTACTGACTTAATGCCTTGGCAGTTATAAGCTTTAACCCACAAACAGCTGGGGTTTGTATTTTTCTGATTTGGCTGCAGTGTTTTTTTCAGGAGCTGAGCCTTTAATAGTTTTTAGAGAAAACTTTGCTGTCATTTGACACCACCTTTGTGAAACTCAAACATACCATTCGGGGCTCGAAATTAGGCTTATCATCACGGGAGCAAGTACTCGCTCCCTAGACAGCTGAAGTAGTCAGTTTATGTGAGCAAGTAGCTTCCATATACCATATATGATCTAGAAAATTAAACAAATTAAAGCGAAACAAAATAATAGTTGTACATCGTATTACCATGATTACATTGAAAAAATAGTTTGGGAAGGTTGGTAGTTTTTCCTTTTTTTTTCTTCTAAAGTTTTTGGGTTAGAAATTCAACATGCAGAATTTTTTTTGTAAACTAAAAAGTGATTTTGATGGTCAATGGTGTATTTCATCTACTGTTTTTGTGCGGATTTGTAACTGGAGGGTTGGTCTTGTCAAAGATTGTATCCAGGTCAGATTCTCTCTGGACAAGTATTCATTTGTGTTGTAATGACATTTCAATAAGTTAACGTCCAAAAATTGTTTGAAAGCTCGTACACAAAACGATGCACATACTGGCGATGATGCACACTTTGTGTACTCCGGCCCGTGCCAGTTGTAACAAAACCCTCTATAGGCGAAAGCGAAAACGAACTAACCTAAATGTCGAAACATAAATTCACAGTGACATGTATGTGTGCTACAGTGAGCCGAGATTGTCAGTCACAGCATCCGCTCCCGCAGGAATGGCTGTAATGAGTCCCACAGACACATGTATGAATACTGATGTTTCATTGGCAGCCAGTCACAACCCAATGACCAAATGGTCCCCAAATGCTATTATACACAAGGTTTGCACTTTGAGCTGGCCGGTAATACAGCAGATACATATCAATGTACGCATGTACATGTACTCTGAGTATATAAAATGTACGTGTACAGTAGTTTCAGTCGCATGCATTATGGAACTTCAGTGCTGTTGGTCCTGGCCGCGTGTGTAAGACCTGCCGCTGGCGCTCGGTACAGTGACATCCCAAAAAAATTTTACTTATGTTGTGGTTTGGTGACAAGTGTGATCTGAAGTAAAAAAGTTCAGGTATTTTTCACGGCAAGAATACAAACACGTGTGCGTTAGTACTTGAGCCTTTCTTTATAATTTTGGGGCGCATTTATGAGACAAACTGGCACTTATTAGCTACATTTGCCCTCTAATTTCGAGCCCTGTGTTCTTGCGCAGTGCACATTTTCCCAGACAGGTCAGCCAAAAATGTATACTTTTTCCACTGCAGTTCTCAATGCACGTGGGCTGGCACGCATGTAGCCTTGAACTTCAAATGACCGTAGCAACAAAGCTGCATGCCTGATTGAGTTCAAACTTTTGTAATGATAAGTAATGTCTTCACACGCATGCCAAGTTTAAAAAAATTGAGATTGGCACAGCCACATTCCACCACCTCGGAGCTCTGAGATGGGCCAAAATAACGTTACTCTTTGATGGTTAAAGAGCCCTTTTTTTTTTAACTTTCCTCCAAGGGAGGGGTGTTTGGCTCTGTTCCTTCTCAATTTTTGTTGATATCTTGCAAGAATTTGAAGACATCTATTGCGGAGTTTTAATTCATTTAGATACAAGGGTTCTGATTTAGGGTCATTTACAGTTCATGTATCCATTTGAATTGGCCCGTGAGCCTGTGATCCCATGTCAGTGGGAGATTATATTTTTTGCTGACTTGCTTTTGGAAATTGGTATTTTGTGAAATCTTGGCTGTGCATTACCCATTTTTTTTTCACTTGCCATGCAAGGTATCTGTAATGGGTAAAAGTATTACATTTCAATGAAATCGAATACAGGATTTTGTTGTTCTGGCTATTTATAGTTGCACCCTCATGCATGTCCTGCTGTGGGCTCTTCATCAGTGGAAAGAGCTAATGTTTTTGCTGACCAGTCTTGGAAATATCGTGCATACGGTGTGTCCAATTTTCATCAAAGTGATGTCAAAATAATCATACGATACTACTTAGGCAAAAAAGATGCATTCCTCGACATCGAGGAAAATGTGGAGGGTTTGGCCTCAGCATTTTCTGGGGTTATTCAGAGGATTAAGAAACCTACCCAACAAAGATAAACAAAGAAAGATGGTCAGAAGACACTGTGTGCCCCCTGAATGCCCGTGTTGCCTTTGTTGCATACTCTGTGTAGCAATGTCACCTTAAAGAGCAGATATGGGGGGCAACTTTTTGTTCTTTAATTCTTGAGTGCCTTTCTCAACTACAAACAGTGGAAAGGCACATCACTGTAAAGTACATGAACATTGAATGAATTTCCCCTAAGACTTTATTTCAGCAGAGTAGATTCCCCGCCTAGGCTGCTACTTCTGTCAGTTTGGATCGATGGTACATGTACAGAACTATACATATTGAACATTCCATGTTAACGCTTACACTGCCACCAACGGCGGCCAAATAGAATAACCAATTTTTTTGGCCGAAAACTTGTCGGAAACAATATGATCCTTGTTTTCTGCAGGTAACCTTATTTTTGATGTAGACCTTAATATTAATGTGACCTTAATGACAGTGCAACTCCTTGGGGAACGGAAGTTTCATTCTGAAACCTCGGCCTTAGGCCAGCTTCATTAGAGAGTCATTGTGTTCATCAACACTCCAGGCACACTTTGCCTGTCATGTCTCTCCAAGACGGTGACGTCAGCGCCGCCCTTTACATTTGTTTTTTGTCTCTTGTTTCATTTCTCACCTCCCGCTAGGTTCGGCATTGGTCGATTCACCACAGAAGAGGAAATTGATTACACGGCAGAGCAGTGCATTAGGAACGTCAAAGCCCTCAGGGAAATGAGGTAGGTTTGATGATGTTGGTGGGAGCATAAGAGAAATTACACTGTTACAATCCCGAGCTAATTAATTTCTCCTGCACACGGACCACCTTAATGCTTAGGGCTTAACAAAAGAGATTCTCAGCACACGGAAACGTTATGTAACTAGAAAAAAAGGAGTGTTACATAAGTGGCGTGAAATGCTACAAATGTTTAACATGTTGAAAGAAAATATGGTATTTCTGTTATTTTGTGTTTCGTTGTATCTAATTTTATGCTGTTTATTCTCCCTACTGAAATGAATAATGAATGAATAATAAGTGATACATTATTCTAGAAAGGAGCACAGCATCCCTCAGTGTGCCCTGTGTTTGTTTGGTTTATCATCTCTGCATGAGGTTACAAACCATGCTGGGGGGGATTAGAAGTTGTATACCCTTTGAGGAAGGTTAAAGATGTTTGCAGTACTTGTCACAGGCACCACCTTTTGTGCAAGAGGAAAGATCTAAATTAGGATTGGCCGATTTGAAGTCAGTACTGATTTCATTCACTAAATTAAGTAGTAGGTTTCTTTGAAATTGTTGATTCATTTTTTTTTTAAAGGCAAGAAGTGTGCAATTGTTTTCAGGTTTTAAAATGATTTACGTGTTTTTCCAGTTTTTGCACATTTTAAAGCGGCAAATACACATTTAATAGAAAGGAATCATCAACTCTGATTTGTATGCTACAAAAATGGTGAAAACTGTGGATGGCCCTTTAATGCCCGTTGAAACCAATTTTCCTTTGTTGAAATGCTTTAGAAAGGCGCCGTTCTGCATTTGTCAATGGAATTGAATTGGATGGAATTGAATTGTTTTGTTCTTTCTTCCATTTGTCTTCCAGCCCTCTGTGGGAGATGGTACAGGAGGGTATTGATATCAAAGAGATTCAGTGGTCCCAGCACTAGAAAAGGTCAGATCGGCATGGAGGTCGGAACGTGAAGTGATCTCGCAAGCTTTGCCTGAGGTCACAGTCAGCTGTGTTATTTAAAAAAAAAAAAAAAAAGGGGGTTAAATGCCACGATATATCACCGAGATGAACACGTGGCGTGTGCAACACAGAGTAACCAAAATTGAGTCGTCAGCAAACATGAGAGTGAGCCCAGTTTGAGCTGAAAATTGACCATGGAGAGAAACTGAGTGAAACAGGTGCAACTGTTCCTCATTGTGTTTACAAAGAAGTCTGAGGAGAGACTGTTACCATGGTGGCACTGCACTCACAATGCATGCTGCATGCATGCATAAACTTGACTCTCATGTGCATTTTTGGCGACAGACAATACTGTATTGGCTGTGACACACGTGGAGTAATGTCCTTCTCCTCTTCTATTCAATTTCTGGACAAATCTACAGACAACCATATGATTTACTGCACTATTACCCGTATCACCACTGGGCAACAAGGCTTTCTTCTCAATCCTTTGTGAAAGGAGGTTTTTAATCATCAGTAATCAATCCTTCCCTAAACAATATCTTTTATGAGGTGGTTGGTGATTGCTTTAAAGGTTTGACTCTTGTAAAATGATGTCTGTTATCCAGTTTACTCACAGCCAGTCATTAGCATTTGCACGGATGAATGGATCAATATTTGTATGGTGTAAAATTCACACCATTATGTCTTTTTTGTTAATTGTACTGACTCTGCGTCTCAAATACATATGCCCTTCTGTTAAGTGATTGACACTACAACTTTGTATGGTGTGTGGGAAAAATAAGGTGTGAATAAAGCACTGTAAATAATATGTAAAAACTATAAATATTTTCTGGTAATTTAGTTTTTTCTTATTTCAAGTCCAATGACCCTTTTGTTTTTAATCTTTATTAAAGTGTCAGGTGTACCTTATGTATGTCGAGTTACAAAGTCGTTTATGAGGTTGTAATCAGTACCCCTTGGTAAGGACCGACGCTGTGTGTAATTTGTGTTGCATAGAATATCGTTTACTAGCCTCCAGCACTTTCAAATATCGTCAAACACAGGATATCAGATAAAGAAATCCGAAATATGGAATGCATACAGCGTGTTTGTAAGTTGTGGCATGTGAGTCTAGGCAAACACCATTCTGCATGGAGTGCATGCGCTTGACATTAAAGGGTCCGTGAAAAGTGTTTTTTAGTTGTTATAATTGGATTTTTTTTGCTTTTTTAAACGAAATACAGGTTGTAAAAGTTGTTGTTTTGATTAATAAATGGGAGACATAAAATTGCAGGTTTTTGGTGAAACGGTCCTGCCCCGCCCGCCCGAGAGGTATCTCATTGACGTAGAACATTTGCATATCCGTGAGGTACATTTGAGAAGACATTGTCGCCCGTTGGCAGCGTGTTAATGCATGTCTTGAGTCCCGTTCGGAAAATTCAGTCCTATTTTGGATGTTTTAGAGATCATGCCGATCAGATTTATTGCAGGCAGCGGCAACATTCTTAAAGATTGGATAAGCCCGCCAAACTTTCCAACCAAAGCGAAATTTAAACGAATTTGGACATCAAAAGTCAGAGATAGAAAGCTTAAGCTGTGCAGAGCGTATTTTTGAGTCGAAGTGTTTTCTTTTGAGCACTTACAACTCGTTTTGCTGAAGTCAGACACAACGCCCACAATCTGTGGGAAATTTAAAAAAAACCACGAGTGAGCAAAGAGGAAGTGGAGCTTTTATGAAACGCAAACGACAAAGGGTACGTTTCCAAATCAGTCCACACAATTCCGCTCGATAACGCTGTTCAATTTCTCACACTTTGGCAGTGTACCGCATATGAACATGCTTTTACCGTGGGTGCGCGTGGGCATCGTATACACGGACGAATATTGTATGTGTTTTACGTTTGAACACTGCAGGCACGTAAGTTTTGCCTTTGTCCAATGTCCATGTTCCTCTGAGGTCTAGACGAGCCGAAAGGGTTCCTGACTATCATTTGGGTTCTCAAATGTACGTCACCCATAACGCCATCATTTTTTCAGGATTAAACCTTCATTTCAGGGGCAATTAACCACAACAAAGGGAATTATATTTCATTTTTGCATCTACTATCGGGTTGTTGACATAGTAGTGAGTGAATCTTTTAAACAAGTCAATCAACAGTTTGTCTACGGAGGTCTTCATGGGCCCTTTAATACGCACAGTGCTATTTGATGGCCCTGTTCGCTGACCAAGCCCTGGCCACTGACTTGAGGAAATACAGAACTGGGATCGAAGTTGCTCTCTTAAGTGTTTCTATTCATGTAGGCCTACAAGGTATTGTGGAACAGGAGTAACAAGTGTATATTAGCCTCGCTTACAAGTCTTAAAATGAAAGAACCCTGTATACTTGGCTTCGTCCATTAAAAGGCCTCTTATCCCTTGGGAAACGGATTGTAATTTTTTTTTCTTATATCGACCATGAATACAAGTCAAATGCTTCTTACTAACTCTGAGGCGCTAGTGGCGTAACAATGGGGGGGGGGGGCACAGGGGCACGTGATCGTGCCCCCCCATAGAATTTATACGCTTCAGCATCCCGAGTGCCCCGGACATTTAGCCCTAATTATGCTCTGCCCTTTCGAAATTCCATGTGAAATATCTATCGTTAAATAAGATTGAATGCCTCGCGTGTCAACGCCTTTTCTCAACACAAGAAACGGGCGCGTCAAGGCCCGGTGTTCCATCCTAAAGAAACATACACTTAGCGTCAAAAATCCGGAAATTCTCCACGTACATCCATCGGTTGGTTTTGTGAGGCATAACTTGGGGGGGTACGGACAAGACTAATTCAGTTAAATGTCTCAGAGGGGAAATGGTAGGACGCTGGGAGTTTGGGTGGATAGAGAGAGAGAGAGAGCGACTCTCCACCGGTGCAGTCCTAAGCTAGTGCATGTTCGTACACCCCCAGGGCAGCAGCGGGCAAGTTTCAACATTGCCCCGTGACGAATTAACTCTCGTTATAACAAAGTCGGAGAGACCAAATTACAGTCATTTGCAAAAGTTTAGGACTGCCCATACAAAATGCATTAAGATTACAAATTTGGGGAAGGAAAGGCACCACTGAAAAAAACTGGCAACGCCCATGCACCACATCACAGCGGAACGCAGCTAAAACGAACACCGCTATATCGAACATTTTGGGTGGGCCCCGTCTTGTTCGGCGTTCCACTGTAGGCCTTCTGGGTTCTGACGTTTACGTAAGATAGCTGGCCCGTCTAATCCAATGAGAGTTTCTTCCCCACAAAATAAAGTGACCATTGAGAAAATGCCATGCGTCGTTGAATTTGAAGATAAAAAGCGCTGGCTTTCACTTCCAACTGTAAATCAGCACTGTTGAGAATGAAAGTAAAAGGTCACGCAGCGAGCTTTCGGGACCCTTGCGCGGTCCGCCTATGGGATTTTACATTGGGCCGTCCTATCACGTTCGATAATTTTTGGAAGAATAATTCCTTACTTAAACCAACCCATGAAACATTCATGTTGGAATTTTACTTTTGTCTTCCTCAAGAAATAAGGAAACGTCACCTGGAGATGGGTAAAAAAAAAAAGGAATACGACCTTTCACGTCTGGCGATATCGCACCTAGGTCTCCTTGTTCAATGCACGTTTGTTTTCAAACGGAGTTTGAAAGTTGCAAAGATTTACCTACCTGCAGTCGATGGGTTTCAGATTCCGTTGAATTAATATAACGCAGTTGTTGTCAGCAAAGGTTAAATAAAATATTAGAATCTTTCGTAAAAGTATAATATTGCTTTGGGTTTATTATCTTATAAATGATGAAAGTGTGTAAAAATTTTGATCAGTTTTATTTCGGCTTTCACCGACAGACTACCATAGAATTCCAAACCGTAGATGTTTGTCTACGATACGAGCCCGCCGCGCCGCATTGGACTGTTCTTCATGTATTTTAGAATTTTGGAAGTGATGGGTAAGTTTTTGGCAGGATATATGCCTATTTCTCTTTTAGGTCAGGTGACTTTTCTGTTTCTATAAATTGATATACTGGCAAATATTTTCCAAAGCCCCTTTATCGAGTTGGGTTTTTAAAGAAGTAACTAAACGAAAAAATATTACAAATTCTTAAATCTTTGCACGTTGGTTTTCTTATCCGAGGGTTCCGGAAGTGCGCCATCAGGGGTCAACTTTCAGGCTCTATAAATCTCGGGTTCCGAGGCCGGATGATTAACGTTACATAAAAAATGCCATTGTCAAAACAATTTTTTTCATAGCAATCTCATTTGAAAGTTATCATCTTGTGGCCATCATGCAAGTTTACAAATGATTTCGGTTTCAGGTAGATTAAGTTTCAAGGTGAATTTTCACTGGATCACGTTTTCCTGCTACAATGCATAATGCCGGAGGTGATCGAAAGATTCAGACGGGTGCTTCACCTTCGCCACAAACAGCATTTTCATTTTAGACTGTGCTGATAGAGTGTCTCGACGAACAGCCGAGAACGATTACTTGCCAGAAGAGCGAGTGACGCACTCCCCACTCCCGCTCAGGGACAGACCCTACAGAGCTGGTAAACAGAAACGTTGACAAGCTAAGCTGTGTGCTGAGCAAAAATTAGACAAGAATCAACTGATCTAAGACAATGATATCGCACCTTATCACGTGCGTTTTGCTATAATGGGGGCTCGATGGATCATGTCGCGTCCCACTACCCCCATAGGAAAGCATGCCTGTAAACCACCAAGCGTGAAGTCTTTGTTACAGGTCTATTACGGAAGGTACGACATTGCTGATAACGTGGTTTTGGTGCAAGGAAAATTTTTATGTAGGAGAGTCATATATTTTGGCGGCCATGGCGGAAGTACAGCGCTAACGTAACGTCTTTTTTATCATAAGATTTACACTAATAAAAGTATAACGCTGAAAAACCGTTGAAGAAATCTCTTCAAGAGGATTTGAAACGTTTAAATTGTAGAATGGAGAGGGATTAGAATCCGTGTTGAGGTTGGAAGGTGAAGAAACCATACAAATGAGCGAAAGCCTCGTAGACTCCAAACATAAGCGGATAAGAAGTGTGAAAACTATCAGGTATTCTAGAAACCTCCAACCCTACTTGCTATGAAAAACCAACGTATTATTATTGTAGTGTCTACAAGTCCCAACATTTGGAGACTTCGTGGGAAACTTGCATCTAATTAAAGGAATAGAACGGTGAAATGTAAATGAAAAATTTGTCGTACAAGAAGAGAGAGGTTTGTTTGAAGCTAAATATCGACTACTCCACCCCACCATTGATTGCGCAAGATCAGTTTTATTGAACGGTTTTGTTCTACTGCAGTTGCCCACTTCTTGATAGTGGGTTAGAGGATGAATCCGGCGACCCTGAGTTAGCATCCTCGACCACACTTTAAAGTTTACAATATTATAGGGACCTTATCTTGGGCTATATCTTACACATGGGCGTCGCTAGACCATTTTGAATGAGGGTGCCAAATGAAATGTGCCGTCGTACCGTAACGCAAAGCGAGTGTTACCTGTATCCCCTTCCTTTGTCTTCATTCTCCGTTCTTCGTCTTTTTTTTATTTTGCCGACAAAAGTAACCAATGGGGTGTGACACCCCCGACACCCCTATCCCCCTCTAGCGACGCTCGTGTCCCTATAACATAATTAGCGTAAATATGTTTCCAGTGTGTGGTTTGAGGTATTTTCCCTTGTGAAAAAAAGTTTTCAAGTCCAGAATAAGGCGCAAGCCAAAGTCGCACCAACAAAGTCGCACGTCAATACCATACAACCGTGTCCGTCAGTTCAGAATTATAACGCATAGTTTCTCCCCTTCAACAAAATCTGGCGGCCATCAATGCGGTTTATTTCTTTGTTACGGTAATGGCTTTCGAAGGCAAATCCTTACCACTCTATAGTTTAATGCAATTAATTACCATTCAGACGTCGGCACTTGAAAGACGCACGGTTATTTCACCAAGCGGCTACTTGTCATAGTTGTTTTGTTCTTCGCATGCGCGAAAAATTGTAATGGCGGAAGGCAGCTTGAGCATCACATTCTGCTACGTGCACCGTGAAATCGCTATCGCATTTACGGCGATGGGACAAAGGGGCTGGGAAAATCGATTTGCAAATCCATACAGGTCCGCAAAATACACATTCGAATGCATTTCACCGTAATTTTACAGAGTGGTGAAGATTTGCTTCAATTTGATTTCGTGGGATGACTGTTCATCCTCCGTGGTGATTGCTTGGGAAACATCGGAAGAGATACAAAGAGACAGAGATAGTTTTAAGTATGAAGCGTGTTGTTGTGATATGATTGTGTTTTTTCTGTCTCATGTTTCGATATTTTAGAGTATGTTTATTCTGTATATAATTTTCATATAGTGTTAGTGCAGGATTCCATCTTTCTCCTCTTCGTCTATTTTTCGGACAAAAATTCTCCAGACCATTTTCAACAATGGATGAACTTGAAAGTTGGTGTGACTGTCAACCCAGATCCCAAGATGTCCCTATGAGGTTGATGTCACGTCATGATGACGTTATCACGTGTCAAATTACAAACAGTTAAACTTCCATACACGTATTTTCAATCGCTGAAAATGTAAAATAGATTATGACATACCTGGTCTCGCTTTCTGGGGCAACTTAAATGCACAGTAGATTTAGGTTGTCATTTTGTGACTCGAGCGTAAAATCACCCGAGCCTTGCTTCCGGTCGAAACCGGCAAGGGCTTATTTGTTTAATTGATAAAAGATGTGAATTTGCTTCTCACGGTGTTAGTTCCTGGAAAGATAATGTTGTTCAAGAGTGCAACCGTGGACGTCATAAAATACTCGAGTGTCCTCTGGCGGTAAGTTGACTAGTATTTCTTTATATGCCTTTTCAGATGATGTGTGTGGCGAACTTTGCTGTAACTGCTTAAAGATTCAAGCTGATGGTGTCATCAGACCGGAAGTTACAATGCTACCACTAATGTTTAAAAAAATTGCTAAATATCGATCGCGAAAGATATAACCTTGATTTGGCCTTCAAAGTATATATGGTAAATATTGATTTCCAAGTTTCTTGCAGTCTTGGTTTTAAGATGCTTGTAGCAATGCGATGTTTGACGCCATGTTGCTCCCCTGCGACCTCGATGGCTTCTTCCTTGTTCTGACGGAATAACACGATTTCCTGCTCTAAACGTCTCCCGTGTAGTATGAATGTTCGTATTTTAGCATACATGTACATTAAATTTGACCGTTTGGCAACGAGATGCATGAAATAAGTAAATTAAAAAGCATTTTTTTTTTGCCTTCAAATCCTGTGGCGTAAATTTGTGCCAGATATTGGGTGGATGGGGATTTGTGTGTGGGTGTGGGTGTGTGTGTGTGGGGGGGGTATGATTTACCCGGCCATGGAAAATTTAAAAGCGGGGGAGGGGGTTGCTGACACCATACCAGAGACTATATTATAGGGAGCAACGATGGTCATGATATCAATGAACATCCGCAATATGCATTACATTCATGAAAATTCTTAGATCAGAATGGCATATTTATGTTTTTTGATTGGTTGTTTCCTTTTCTGAGTGATATTGAATACATTTTAGTCGTTTGGACGTCAATGGGGGAAAATCCCCCCCCCAAAAGGTAGGAGGATATTTATACTCCCGTCTCCCCCATGGTCAAATCTATTCCTCTTGTGAAGTTCTACGAAAGGCCGTTTTACAGTGCCTGCCCGCTGTGTCTCACGTGACTGGTTCTTCACAAAATGTTGTGAAAAGCAGAGTCTCCAGGAAGAGGCCCCTAGTTCCTCTTATACTCGACATACTCCCCCAATACACCAGTAAAAAATTAACGTGATCACCGTAGAAAAAAAAGGGAAAATCATGCCCATGTTAATCTCTTCTCCAAGGAAAATAGATTACACGGGCATTTAGCGAGCAAAGTCACAAAATTGTACGATTCGATGAATGCCAATATAGACCTTTTTTGAATAACGTCAAGCTTTCCTATGGCATGTAGGAAACGATCCGTCGTGCCTCCTTAAGAAAGCGAACCTTTGTACAAAGCGTGATATCATTATGTTTTAGATTTACTGCACGCAAACTCCGGATGATTTGAAATGCCCTTTCTGCCCTCGCCATCAACGTCCTTCCTTACCTTGGACCAGAGCTGTTTAAAGAGAAAGTAGCACCAACTTCACACTTGGAACCCAAATGGCTGTCATTATGTGCGCAATACACTGTGCCATTTTGGTCCCAACAATTGAGACACTCATGTCGCAACTCTCTCTGTAAACAGCTCTGTCCTGGGCCATTGGCAATCCTTTCATGTAGCAAAAAGGACCCAAGGGAAGCCTATAGCCAGTATCTCACTGGGCTGCGACTGATGACTACAAATTGCTATCAGCATTCCCGAAAGAGTTTCCAAAATGTATTGAAACGTTCGCAGGGGTTCTCAATTTCCTTGCTTGAATCGCAGGGTCTCGCTTTCGTATCGCGGTAATTTTGAACATGTTCAAAAAAAAATTGGGGACAAATTTTCTCTCAAAATAGTCACAGAGTGGTCGCGGATGTCTCAAACCTGAATCAAACTTTCTCAATTTAGTTTCCGTGAGTCAGAAAGTGGGAGAAATTTGAGACAACTGTGTGGGGGCTGGCGACCTATGAAACAAAACTGTGACTGGTTAAAGTCAAAAATGAGAATCTGATATTCCAGGCCTCCAAACCGGCGCGAATTATGTCGTGCTGCAGTCGCACGACGTGTAGGCCTCCATGTGAACTTCAGCCAACGTCTGGCCAAAATTGAGCCGGGAGCTCGTGCGGTATACGCAAATGTGTCGTAAGCACCAAATAAGTGTGAACCCAAGTGAAAAATTGTCATTAGTTTCTCGGATTTTAACGCAATTTTGTGTCTGCAACTAGTCGCCAGCTGTCATGCCGCAGCCCAGTGAGATACAGGCTTAAAAGGCAGTGCCAGAAAAGTCTCGCTGCATGCAACTAGAAATAACACACGTGTCTATGAAAGCCACTAAGTTGCAGTGTCACCGACTGCAAGCCACCTCCCATATAGAGATCATTGGAAATGGTGCAGGTGTGGGATACATTATTTCATATACAAAACCTATGTTTGTATTCATGAGCACATTAATGTGAAATGCACATTAGTTACAGTGTGTGGGGTATAATTACCACGCGAAGTTGTGATTTAACCACGCAGTTTTATTTCGAGCCTCATACGTATTTCATACTGATTATCACACACGAGTTAGTCCTGGCCATAACAAGTAGATTCAAACACGGTCTAATTAGGGTCCTGTATTTCATTTAGTCGGGTTTCCTGACCAAAGGTTCCCTGACGACGTGACAAAGTCTTACGTCAGGTATCACCCACGAATATAGATAGATCACGACGTAATGTGTCAAGGGTCACAAGAAAAGTCCTAGGTAGATCCTATGTTTAGATATACATGCAGGCTGTTGATGTTGGCGTTCACTTTGCAAACACGTAAGAAACTTCAAGAAATGCGAAGGGAGGGAGCAACATTGTGTTGAATGTGGGCAACAAGCAAAAGAAAAAATAATCTCATTATGCGTACAGACAAGGCCGGAAATACCCGAACGTCAACGATGCCTACCGAATGTGGACGGGACAAGTTCGTATTTCGGCTATTTAGGGAAACTAAAGGAATTCCTCCTGCTTTTGTCAAGTGGACATTGGGGGATAGCGGACTCTTGATTTGACGACAATAGTCGAAATCGATGAATCTGGTATCCAGACAAATATTTCCGTAAGGGATGGTCCACAGCCGCCGTCTCAGACAAAGCCGAAGATTGGCGAATGCCTTGAATAAGTAAAGACTTTGCACACCATTCTTTCAAACAAGGCCTAAACCAACGTATGAGATTTTCCAAAGTTATATCATGCACCATGAAAAACGCTGCACGAAAACCATGCAGGACACACGGTTCGAAAATCAAGCATAAACACTTGCGGGAGTGAGCAACTCCAGGCCATGAATAAAAATAATGAGATTTCTAAGCAATCAGTCATATAAGTGGCCTTTCACCAGAATTACAGTAGACCGCGTAAATAGCCGAGAAACTGAAAACAACCCCCGAGGTGTGAAATGAAAGTGGGAAAGACAGTAAACCCATGATGGATTTCAGCCACGAGCAAGGCCGCGTCCATTCCCGTTACATGAAAAGGCAACAATGGCAAGTCATGCGCCCCGAAGTCACAGACAAAAAAACAGGTTTCTGATCAGATTTTAAAAATTTCTTTTTATGTCTCTTATCATTTAGGTTGAGTGAGAAATAAACAAGCGCAATACTCTCATGGTACGATCTTTCATCACCGGTAACTGCTAAACTAATACTTTTTACTCCCTACCAGGTGTCGCACTACATAAATTACTAGTACTAGCTCCAAAGAGTCTTTTCCGACGTAGGCTCCTATCACGCGGTTCTTTCATTGAAATGCAAAGTGCACAGGGTTACTTTACTTTTCCTATTTATTTAACTTAATTTAGCACTTGCTTGAATGCAGAGCCGGTAATTCTGTAATGGAGAATGTATGCGAAGAGAATCGGTAATTTGATTGCGTCCATCTCTACACAGGTTTCCACGGCAAAAAAGTAATTAAGACATTTTTTAACGTCACCAACAAAAGACATGTCAAGGATGGCATAAAGGTGGACGCCTGGGATGTTAAATCGGACAAATGCAAGACGTGTCTTCGCAGTGGCGTAACTGGGGTGCTACAGCTGAGGGGGCACCTGGGGGTGCACAATTTTTTTCAGGGGGCACTGAAAATAATTAAACTAGGTATATATATATTTTTGTCCATTTCAAAATTTCAAAGGGGGGCACGGAACTCCCCCCGTAGTTACGCCACTGAAGTTACCCAGGAAACTACTAGCAAATCTTTAAATGTCTCGACTGTATTTACACAATACATGCACCACTTTCCAAGCCTTCTTAAAGCTGATTCTCACTCACTCGCTGTTGTACATAAACTCGGACCTCACGAAACACGGATTCATTGACCATATTGCGTATGACTTAGTGTACAGAACATAAAGAGAGAGAGAGAGAGAGAGAGAGAGAGAGAGAGAGAGAGAGAGAGACTTTTGAGAAAGGCCATGTCACAATGAATCCTTAAAATCTCGATCGAGACTAACGATAGCTGTAGTAGGAGTAACCGTTGGCAAGTAATTGCTTTCAGTTACAGCCAAAGGAGACAGAAATTGAGGTATTTCAGCTCGAGTTATTGGGGAAGTGATGCCTGAAGGACTACATGGCTTTCATTACAGTCCTGAAGTTTCGTTTTTGTGACGTTTTGACACAACACGTTTTGAAAACGTGTGACGTTTTGAAACTGAATATTAAGCGAATAGAGAAAAATCGAAACTGTATTTTCTTTTTGTCAATTTGAATAATTGGGGTAATTTCAATTGCAATCAAGATATGAAATCTAGAGGAAGGAAAACAAATGTTTGAGGAGTGAACAGCGATGAGTCACTCGTGCGTGAACGTAACGCAATTGATGGTGTACGTGTGCTTTGTTGCAATAATGACACACCGTGACAACACTGATGACATTCAGGCCTCATCATGAGCAATTTACCCGATCAAATATTTCAAGGACTTAAAGATTTGCTGCAATAGTGAAACCCTCGAAAAGATTGTGATCTGTGGAAGGATCAATAGTATACATCATAAAATATAAGAGGGAAAACCCTTCGTTCACCAAAAACAGGACGTCGCAACGGCAACATGTGTCACGTTTCATCGGGGTAAGTACAATGATTGCTCTCGCTGATGTATTCACAATTTTCTTCCTGCAGATTAATATTAACTTATATCCTGATAAAAGCTCACTACAGACTTCATCAAACACATCTCGATGTCTGAGCAACTAACAACATACGTGGTTACTGCGATTTCTTCGGCAGGGACTCTCTATATCGCCGGAAATATATAGCATTTTCTTAACACCCGACTCGGCTCTTCCCGGTCCGATGATTGCATCATTTGAGGCGGTTACCATGACGATTGTTGGGATATCATTACGCTTGTAACGGAGTGTGACACGTGTCCTTTCGTTGCTCCGCCAACCTGGGTTAATTATGTAGGATCCTCTTTAATCCGGGAGGATTTTCACCTCAGTATTGGAACATGTTTACAGGTTAAAACAAAAACAAAACAAAAGTGTACGTATTCCGGGCTACTTTGTTTGCTTGGTATGGTGTGTGCATGGTTTATGCGTATTGACTGCTAATTAAATGTTACCTTAGAAATGGCTGCAGGTCCACATAGCCTTATTTACCTGGTCGGCTTTCAGCTTCAACTTGATTTTTGTGATTACAAGTGCAAAATTAATTTCAGTATCACTTATCATTTTTAAATATGTTTGAGAAACGTCAAGGAGTTCAGGAATTTAATAACACTGATATTAAATCGCCCAAGTTCAATAACAAGTGATTCAGATTTAGTAGAAGATTTGGTGATGGGGAAACCTTTTACGAAAAATCGTTAATCTCCTAGTACGAGCTATGTGTGTCCTAAAAATGATGTTATCGAAGACTCTCCATTTTTAAAATAAAATATAAGGGAGCTTCTTTTCTAACTGATGTGGTTTTCAAAAGGACACTCTGAGCTCAAAGATTCCGCAGTTCATTTTGTTCGCTTTTGGAGCAATAAAAACTGAGCCTGTGCCACTTTCTCGTCTGATAACTAAACCTAAATCAAATAATAAATGCACATTTCACATTTACAAGTTGATTTCAAAAAGAGTGCAGTGCCCCGAACCATGCTGAAGAGTAACCCCTTTCTATCTCTTTGAAAAGAGATAGAAACTCAACTTTGAGTGTCTTCCAAAATGGAAAAAGAGGGAATTGTTTGGAAGAGCAACGAGACGTAATGATTCACAGCAAACTTTAAAACACGCAATATACGTTAAAATTATAAATACCAAATACACGTTAATATTGTTTCTTTCCTATTGCTCCCCGAATCAGGATACAGGAAGAAGCGTCCTATCCAGTGTTACTGTTGGAAGCCATTGAAATGCTATTGAAATGAAGTAACGCCCGTGGGGATAAAGTTTTACGGAAGTGTTCGATTCACGGACTCTACCATTATACATGTACATGTATGTTGAGAACGCCCCCACAGGTCATGCGTATTTATGCACCTGAGTAGGCGATGTGCATATTTCATCTTGTGCAAGTACATATAGCAAAGCACAATCATTTCCGATCTAGAAGCGTTAAGATCGCTCAGTTAATCCAAGTGGTGAATACATTCAGCACCCGTCAGGTTTTCAGCACTGCAGTAAAATGATGATGACACCGTCGAGAAAAATAGCTCCCCTGCAAGACGCTCCTGGGAGCGCACGGGATCTTGAGCACCGTCTACGCGACAACACTGACGGCATCAGCCGCGGATCCGTGAGTACGTTGGGAGTGGAGAAACTCCAGATGAAAATGGTCCTGGAGAAGGCTACGGATTCCCACAGTAGCGGCAAGGACATGGCCAAAATGTTAGGGGTGATTGTCATCCCACTCGTGGCCCTGACAGTCATGTCTTGCCTCGCTCTTGCCACCACCGTGACCCAACTACACTACTCCGAAGTCACCGTGGTGGCTATCGACGCTGGCGATCGCATGACCGACCTAATACTTACTATGCAGGTGGAGCGTGGCTTGACGGCCACCCGAGTGAGTGGAAATCTGACTGGTGAGAGGCTCACTAGAGAGTTGTTTGAGAAGCGGTCTCTAACTGATCAGGCCGTGGACAAGCTGGAGACTCTACCAATGCTCAACGTTTCGGGTGAGATTTTCTCCACTAAGACAGGCCTTCTCTCTGCTCTGAACGCTTACCGCGAAACAGTAGATGTTATGAATGACGTGATAACGGTTGCCAATGTCATCAGGTTCTACACAGCCATCAACAGCCAGCTACTGAACGACTCGCTCACCCAGAGTGCAAATCTGAAAGAGGGAACTTTATGGCCTCGAATTGTGGCGAAAGACGGTCTCCTCCAGGCGTCGGATCTTTTCGGAATTCAGCGCGCTCTTGGCGGCAGTTTCTTCGCAGGTTGCTCCTTGAGTCCCAAGAACCTCGACTGGTTTCGGAATGTCCTGTCCACCAGCCAGTTGCAGATTAAAACTGCGTTTGCGTACTCTGACCGGGCGGCCGCTTTGTACGAGGATCTTGTACGGTCCGAGGATCCGGCCGAGTCGCACATCGATACCATGCGCGAAGAAATTATTCGCGGGGCAAACCCTTGCGAGAGCCACGGCAAAGACGAAGGCGTGCGACTGTCCGAGTACTGGTTCAACAACATGACCATTTTTGTGAATATTCTGGCCAAGGTTATAGACAAGGAGACCAGGTACATTCGCGATGACATTGAAGTAATCAAAGCGGGTGCAGTGCAGGCGGTCGTGGTCAACGTTTCCGTGCTGGTGGTGACTGTGAGTGTCTCACTGTCCCTTGGGGTTATCCAGCTCTTACAGGCCAAACGACTCTTGGGCACGATCGGCCGGCACGCCCACAATCTGGACAAGAAGACTAAGGAGTTGGCAGCGGAGAAACGGACGACGGAGAAGTTGCTTTACCAGATGATGCCTCGCAGCGTGGTCGACCAGCTGAGGCAGAAGAAAGAGATGATTGCTGAGGAGTTCGAAAATGTCACCATCTACTTCAGTGACATCGTCGAGTTCACCAACTTGGCAGCGCGAAGTACACCAATGCAAGTGGTGACTTTGCTGAATGAACTTTACAGGTAAGGCCACATCAAGGAGAACATTTCAAGCGCTCTCCACCTTTTCGTGAAGCCTTCTCAGGTGTCAAATGAGCTGGATTTTTTCCTTTTTTATTAAGATCTAGAACCACAAAAACCCGTTGTTTAATTGCTAAGCATACTGTACAACGCTGTTATAAAGGTTTTTCAAGTGACGTAATATGACGGGAAAAGGCGCTCCAGAAAGCGTACAGCATGTCAGTGGAGGCCCGTGCATTATCGCATCCGGGTTGGCAATTGAATTGGCTATTGGCATATTCATGTACGCAAGAATGTTTACAGACTTCGAAAGCGTGCGCGTCCAGCGCACATCTGTGTAAATTGAACGCTGACCTTCAAAAATCACGGGACTGAAAATCCTCTATAACGTACTTGACTGGGTCTGCTTAAAAACGTTTGGATGTAGCAATTGTTTGGTTGTAGCAATTATTAGGTATCCGCCCTGAGCGGAAGTGTACCCTCACCGGCAAAAGAAATACAGACGATACTGTTTTCGAAACGATCGAGTTCTTACATGCGTTCGACGTGCACGAGAAGACCATACATTTCAGACTAAATTTGTCGTCCTTACTCAGCGTGCTCCGCGTCAAACGCGCATAAACTTTTGCGCCTATGCGGTGAGTGCGTATCAAAAGACTGTCGATTTCATTTCAAAACACGCCCTCTTTTGTCCCAGCTCGGAGCAGATAAAGTATCGAAGTGATTATGTCACGCGCACAATTATGTGCGTAAACGACACTAGCGCGAGAATCAGCGCGTGCGTTCTACATTCATTATTTTGCACTGCACTTTCTTGTTCAAAATGACGTCACGTTTTGGTACTTTTATACAGTCGATGCACCCGTTACTTCCTCTGGTACATTCAAACGTGTGGCGATCTGCCTGAGGAATGTTTCTGGATGATGATTTTGGGCAAACACTTCAATGCAAGATACCAAGCTTTAATTAAACACATCACATCGAAATTACCTTTCGTGGGGTTTCAATAGAAGTCAAATTACGAAATGAAATCAACGCTGTAAAAGCAAGTGTTAATGTTAACCTTCCCTGTAACACTTTGTGAACGCGTCGTAGTTTAAACAAACCGATTCTTAAAAACGTTGATGCGTTTATTTTCTAAACAAAGACACCAAAACACGTTTATTCAGTAAAGGTGTTTAATTTTAAACGGTTACATGTTGACCATTAACGCAAAGACGCGTTTATAATAGGCGTTGGGTTTTTACATTGAAGTTTCCTATGAGTTTCCCTTTTGGTCATGGCTCAAAAATAGCGAGCGATATGAATTGCGGTTACGCTGGCTCCTGCCGCTAAATCGAAACTGTGATCAGATGGGCTCGGAACTTTTCTTTAGCACTGGGCGGACATCAGCAACGTAAGTCGGTAGGCTGTGTTAAAAAACAACGATTTCTGTAAGTTAAGACGAAAAGTTAATCTGCCAATCTGCATGTGCATTTCCCGTTTGGATGATTTTCTTTCATGGTGAAAATGGTGGCCGGTCTATTTGACCAACCCGTGCACCACGCACCCATAGCAGGCCTATCAACGAACGATTGGAACAGTGCTGCGTGTTGTCCCTTCGTGAGTAATATTTTCCTTAAACTCTTGAGTCGTTATTGTCAGTCCTAGCTTTGTTTCTCTTACCGTATTCAAAGTAGATTTTTGATATAAGGTGAAATTGCACAGCAAAGGGACATGTTCGGAATGCCCGACTGGTCGGTATAGCGGCGTTCAAGATGGAGGATATTACACTGTATTGCTTTAGGGTGCACCGCAGCAAATAAATTCGCATAGACAGCAGTGATAAATCCCTATACTTTAAAAAAATACTCACAACTCTCACAGGTCTTCAGGTTGGGCAGAAAAACAGTGTTCGCCATACCCTCTTTCATTTTCCTCCCAATTTGAGTGGATTGACCAATGAATTTGAGAAATTTCCCAATTCCATGGTTCTCAGGACACTCTAATATAGAATAATTTGGGTGTCTAACTTTTATTAATGAGCTTGGCAAACATGTTTCTGGCCCATTTAAGTGGGTGCACCCTTTTATGTGGCCTTTTCACAATAGTGCGCCTCCAAGAGTTTGCAATTCGTTGACCAATCACAGTGCACGAAAGCTGTCGACCTAATGCGCGGTTGAAAAGGGTCGACAGGCTTTGTGCCTTCTGATTGGTTAACGCGTTGCAAACTCTTGGAGGCGCACTATTGTAAATCGCCCGTATTACTCTGTTATGAACAACGAATTAAAAAAACCAGGTACCATAAGCAGTGTTCTGTCTCTTCAGTCACTTGCGATGTACTGACCACCACAAAGTTTAAGATTTGTGATGTATTTTTTTCAAAGGAAAAGTAGATTCCAAGTCTTATACACAGTGCCATCAACGTAACTAAACTTTTCACTAACAAAATGATCAATAATCAGGCCAGCTTTCCTAGTTCATAATCGAAGATGTCTCCGAAATTCTCAGTCTAATCAAATGAATTCCATCCAGTAAGAGCGATCAATCCCCAGATTTTGTTTTATAAGATGAGGACGGACCAAACGCCTGAAACACGATGACACCTGCTGGAGTTTCGTATTTTGAAGGTGCTTTATGATTATACCAGCCTCTGCTTGAGATAATGTCATTATAGTACTTATGCTTCCGACCACCCTTAAAAGGCTAACATGCCTGCAACGGCTACTGTACCCGCTGATACGGTCATATAACCTTTATCACTTGTAACATTACGTGTGTCCCCTTACACGCTATTAACTTACACGCGTAATTGAAGGCCGGTGATTAATTTAGTGAATATAATGCAGCCAAGAAATTCTATAATTTAATGATTAAAATGCAGCCGAGAAATTCTATAATTTAGTGATTAAAACGCAGCAGAGAAATTCTATCACGCAGTGATGGGTGCCAATACTCGTCTTGTGTGGTGGCACAAATATTCCGTTGTAAAAGAGCAAGACTAGTCAAAACAAGAGGCCAAAATTAATGAAAGTCCCTAATACATGCCGTTTCCAAATACACTTCAAAAGTGCGTCTGGCCCTTCGTGTCAAATTGTTGAAAGTCAGTCTATCAAACAGTAATGCACTCACCGCAGAACTTCACGCTTCACGGACAATTCTTTTGGAGCAGTGTTTTGTCTTTTGTTTCAAAAACTGCTTGATCGAAAATAGTTTGTTCTCCTACAGCATGTTCGACAACTGTATCGACATGTACGACGTGTACAAGGTGGAGACGATAGGCGACGCCTACATGGTGGCCTCGGGTCTGCCCGAACCTGCTGAACACCATGCCTGTGAGATCGCCTGTATGGCGCTGGACCTGCTAAGGGAGGTCCAGTTGTTCCAGATCCCACACCTGCCTACGGAGAAACTCGGTCTGAGAGTCGGCTTGCATTCTGGTAATAGGAAACTGTGACATAACATTGATTAGGCCTACGTGCATAGTGCAACGTGCCTTGTAATCAGCAACTCCTAAACCGAATGCAGACATTAATTAGGAAACAGTAAAACTCAAAACTTGAAGTGTTATTTTGGACAGTGTTGACAAGGAAAAGTGCGACCATCTTGGCAATGATTTGTTATAGTCTTATCGACTTATAGGTCAAAGTGTGTCGATAACACCATTGTCGTGTAACTGGATCTTTTTTCGATGATGTTTTGCATATGTAGGGTCGTGTGTGGCTGGAGTTGCTGGAATCAAGATGCCTCGGTATTGTCTCTTCGGGGACACCGTAAACACCGCCTCACGGATGGAATCTACCGGCAAAGGTAAGAAAGAAGCACTTCTGCTACACGTAGCAAGAGTGCTGTGCCGAAGTGTGCTCTTGGGATAGTGTTTGCAGATCTTGAAAGAAAGAAAGGGAGGGGCTGCACAAAACTGCAGTGCAAGTATCCCAACATTCCGTCCAGTCAAGTGTCTGTCGCATTCTTAACAATTTGTAGATTAGGTGCAGCTAAAAGACGTCAAAACACGAATAGCCTTCACACTACTCTAACAGCCTAGATTAAATTATTGTTTGGGGGTTTCTGTCCATTTCCAAGCCAATCTATCAAGCTACCAAGGGCACTGTATAGGCCTACATTGTGGGAGTATTTCTCCAGTTGTAGCACACAACTAGGTAGGGGGAGGGAACAATATTTTGATAACAAAAACGGCATCAGCTATTTCGGATGATCTATATTGCTAATGTTACTAATTCACACTGTATAATATGCACGATATCAAGGTATTAATTTTGTACCATTTTTTCTGAACGAACTGGCAGGAGTACGTTATTTTATTCAATCATAAAAAGCTTGTTTCTCAGTCTGGAGTGTTCATAACAAAACAAAACAAAAGAAAAAAAAAAAAAAACACTCTGCGGACCCCAAGCCGCTGCTTAAGAATTTCAGCGGGCCTTCCTCATTGTAACGTTTATATCCGTCATCAGCCACTCATTTGAGAGTTCATCGACCGAACGTCTATTCCGACTATTCTTCAAGACCACGGTTGTATTCAGTGGACGACCGCATGACGACTTGAAATATTGAATTACCGGCGGATATTTCTGTCTTTTTAAAATTTCTTTAAATGCTGAAACTGTATATACTATGTAATTTTCCTTATTTTGCTCATTATGAGGCATCTGTTACCTTTAAAATGAAATGTCACACCATTTTGCCATCCTTACGACTGGACGCGCGATATGATTCGATTGTGGAGAAGGTACCTAAATCCTTCAATTCTGTATTACCAGGAGCTAAGGTAAATGTAACAAGTCACTAAATTATTCATACCATGAGAATATTTCTCAGACTCGAAACTGAAGAGTTAAGTGAAAATCAACGGGGATTGCTTGAAAGGCCTGTGCTATCCTGGGCTTAGGACCTAAAGAAGATCCAGGGACCCAGGACAAATTCGAGCGCCTACAAAAATATCACTGCATGCATGCAAACGCAAGAACACTTAATTTATAGGGACATTACTATAAGTAACAACTAAGTTCATATTGATAAAACAATGATTATGTTATAGATTATTTTGTGTAAACATATATGCACTAAAAAGCCTTAAGCTACCAAGCAAAACCAAGGCCACGTTGATGAAAAAATTACATAGATTATGATACGGATGAAATTTTGTAAGCATGATGCTTGAAGCTGGCAACCAACACCCAGGCCACGTTGATGAAACGGCACTTGCATTGTAGATGATTTTGTTCATAAACATTATTATGCACGAGATATAAACATAAATTCAACCCCACCCCGGGTGATTACCTCATTTTTTTTCAGTTTGGCTTCCATTGTAACGCAGGGAAAGAAGACCTCCTTCTTGTATCCTGATTCGATGTAGCAGTAGCGAGCGAACAATTTAATTTGTGTATTTGGTGTTTGACGAGTTTTTAAGTTTGCCGGTTTAATCAATCCCCTCTTCTCCATTTTGATCGTAATTATAACAATGAGATACTTCATATTGGTTGGATAAAATGTTTTCATATTTGAAAATTGCAATCCACAAGGCAAATTTTCTCGGCTAGTTAAGTCTGTTTTAATACCAGACACCGCTGCATGGTAAAACAAAGGCTTATTGAAAGCACGGTTAGGCATCAGACTATTCCTCCTTCGTAAACATATTCAAAGTTTTCCGGTGTGCAAATGATCCATTCCATTAAGAGAGCAGGTAGGGCACACTGCTCGATGCCATGGAAACGAGGTTGATGAATACTGGCAAAAGTGAAGCCCTGTTTATGCATGGTTAGTCCGGCTAGAAAAAGAAAGGATGAATATGTGTTTCCAACGTGACTCAGCCAATCAGTTACCTATCACTCACTGAGTAATTATCAGTAAATTTCTGTCTGTGTCTAACGTACTGTATGCACTGCTATGACGTCATCCACATCTTTTGGGCCAATGGTCACGTACGCTTACTTTTAAATCCGTAACTCTAAAGCTGCTGACAGATTGTTGGAGTTTTCAAACCCAAATTTCCTAATTACCGTACATTTACATAAACTTGCACTGAGTTCAGCTCATGAAAAGAGCGACGTCTGAAATCAAGACGCTCCAGAGTAATGCCGGTTTATCCTTATATTTTCTGAATAAAAAGTTATAATACGCGCCTGCATCTTGAACCCCAGGTACTAACTCTGATTATTGCGGCCCCATGGGCACAAGGGGGGGGGGAACTATTGGTTTGTTTTGCCAACATAACGTAGGAGAATAAACTGTAGTCAGGTGTGAGTTATCTTGAATTGAAATTGAAGCAAAGCATTTCATTTCAGAAACCTGAGAGTAAAAGTAAGAGCGACGAAGTAAAGTTCGAAACAATTTCATGCCAGTTTTTAAGAATAATTTAAAATTTGTGATGAATGATATCTCAATGTTTTAAGCCACATTAAAAAAATTAAGTAAGATTTGGAACCCCAAATAGTCTGGCATCACCCCATTTTAACGGATTTTACTGAATATGATAGATTCAGGGAACAAGATTATTTTTGAAAATGGCTTCCCGTCAATAAGGTCAATTGCATTGGGCTTTTAATGTTAATCAGTGTAGGTGCTACCACTTTTCCAACCCATTGTTCAAGGTATTTCCAGAGTGAACGAGTTTCGACGAATACTTTGTAATCTATCGCTCTTCTTCTGGTATGTACAGACATTGATTTTCGGTGCACCCTGTTCAAAGGTCGATTCTTATGTGATTTTCGAAGGACTTTAATTTACTCCATTCCTGCTCGGCTTCATGACTTATTTCCACAGAAGGGCGAAATTAAGCAATTACGCTGCATTGTGAGTTGTGTGAACAAAATACCTTCGACACAAGTAAATTTTGACATGAGCTCAAAGATAAAGGCAATGCTTGGAGGTGTCGAGTCATACGACTGTACAAAGTAATTTTCTTTAAAGATTTAATAGGCCATTAGATTGTTTGCACTATGTAAAACTATATCTAACGAATTTTTTTATATTTTGATATAAAATCATACTTCAGGATACAAACATCAGGATACAAACTTTGATACGATCCGGCTTCAATATGGCTTTTTGCGATTTTCTTTTCCCTGGTTATCATGAAATTCTCATTATTTTTTAATGTTTTACTTTGCCGTAAATTCAAAGCATAACATCCTTTCATCAAGACGTGCACTTTCCAGGAGCAAACCTAAGACAAGCTGGTCCATATAGCTGCTCAGACCAAACGTTGATTCCTCAACGAAATTACCTTTCCGACAAACTGACATGCGGAAATGATTGCGCCTTTCACGAAGAGAAGTAACAGCAACTGGGGGCCTGTGTCTTCGCTTCTTCGGCTAAATCGCACCCGATGGAAGACGGGGTTACCACGGGAGATAAAAAACGACCAACTCCCATGCTCGAAGATATCTATCGAAGCCATTCATATCCAAGAGAGAGAAGAGAGATTAGATCCAATTTTCCTTCGACATTTGGCTAACAAAGTGCCTTTGGCAGCTCTTTGAAATCAACATCAATTTTGATCAGTCTCTACGGAAAAAAGCCAGACGACTGCAATGATGACTGAAGACGACAGCAATGAATTATGAAACAGCTTTGGCTGTCAGGGGTTGATGTTGCAATTTCATTCGCAGAAAACTGATGTGGACGATAGCAAAATTTGTCAGTTTTTCTTTGCTGCGCTTTAAACTTTTGTTTCGGGTTGTCGGGTTTGTTCTTTTCCTAACGCTTTACTGTTGCCAGTTTCCTAGCTACACTGACTAAACGTTTTCCAGGCTGATGTAAGGGGGCATTTAAAAGCTTGATACAAGATCAGTGTAGGGTCCAATTATTTCAGATTATTTTAGCAGGCTTTGCAGCTTACGGAAGCGTATGTAGGACATAACATAAATTGTTTTTACCCACAAAATTGCCCGGGGGGTTATTATTAGTTATCCTTCTTTTTTTAATGTGAGGCTTTCCTTTTTCGGCTGGAACATTTTCAGGGAATTAAATGCATGCGATACTACAGGGCCATGTAAACTAGCAATATTTTGCTATAGTATTATGACTAAGTCTATTTCACAATCAGGTGCGTGTGAGGGATCGGTCTTCGGAAAAAGAGAACATTAGCATAACGAGATACCTTGCAGTACGTTTGAATTGGTTAAGGGACTCTAATTATGCAAATTACATCTTGAAAGAACCAAGCATAGGTTTTTGGGGTTATGAAGCAGACTCAGGGTCAAACAGGATGCATAACTTGTGTAGAAAGAAAATAAATTGAGCAGGTGACAGTGCTGTCTGGCAGTGGCTATCCTGTACAGATATAGACAATGTTAATGTTGTCCCTTGCCCTTGTAGGAAACAGAATATCAAATGTTATGACAAAGTGCATAGCGTGAATTGTGTTTGCTTAATAGACAGTAAATGTTTCGTCTTGCTGTGGTTCCATATACTAAATTTGTATATGAAGACAATTGATTCGGGACTGTATTTACGGTTTAGTTTCGTCCTCCCTACATTGCATTTCTAATGAATTTTGCCCTATTAATTTAGCTTTTTTCAGGTTCCCGATTGTGCTTTTCCAATACCCAGCCCAATCCAATCTGCCTCTCTACACCCAATTCATCCGTTTACGCTACTGGAGGTAGCATTTTAAACAAATGCACTGCACTAAAATGATCGTTTGGTTCTTGGTTTTGCTTCCTTCCCTTGACAGCTCAGAGAATCCAGATAAGCCAAGCGACCAGGAACGAGTTGGTGACGAAGGCCTACCAGTCGAAGAGAAAGTTCCTGATTGTTGCCCGGGAGACCACACTTATCAAAGTGAGTGACCTCTTCCAGTTTAAACGACTTATCTCGTTGAAACGACATTGCTATGTCGTTTATACGAGATACGCTTACGTTTGTGTGCTAATAATTGGCTCAGAGGTCCAGATTTTTTTTTGAATATGACGTCTGTGAAGGGTGCATTATGGGACTTTCTGCGTATCTTTCAGGGCAAAGGAGCCATGCAGACTTACTGGCTGACAGAGGAACCCTGGGACCAGGTGGATCTAGGGCCAGTCAGACACGTGGTTGTCTCCCCGTCGCACTTTGACTGACGTGGATGGGTTCGCTACACTTCGGACCTCCAATAATGTGTGCGTAGAGCCAACAGCGCGAGCGACAAAGTCATTACTCGCTTTGCGCCATGTGCAGTCGATAGAACCATGTGTTTGATCAAGGCGTTGACAGACACTCCAACGTGCACAAAACCATGAAGTACATTTCTTCGCCAAGCCCACTGTTTGAACAAGAGGAAAACGTACAGGTTGGATAGAAAAATTACCTTTATGTTAAACCACGCCATAAAGGTATTTTCACTGTTGGATGGCTAGTTAAGATGTTTTCTAGAACAACATTGGGCTGGGGCAGCTGTTGTGAATTTTAAATCATCAGCTCAATGTGTACCTTTTCATGGTGACATTCACTGCAGCACCGAGAGTGGCAATGGTGTTTGGACAGCATCAAGATGGTCTAAATGTCAGGCATCATCCGAATGAGCAATACAAGCTGAATTGCACCTCTCGTTGGACGTAGCTGTTTTTATTGGCTTATATACCTTGTTGCGTGCAGCATAATGTTAAAAGCTCATATTTTACAGGCTTTTGTCTCACAAAACTCACTATCTATTATTTCCTCGAAAGGTGGACAATAATTTCATTAAGAATTATATAGCTGGTGTCAATAAAGTGTTTACTAGTGGTCGTTGATACTTGATATAGTGTGATAACAACTTCATTGCTTCGATGAATCAATATCATGTCTACACATTTGTGGCAGTTAATAGCAGTTATTTTTCTCCAATTGCAGCGTCATCGAAATGCTATGAGATTTTCAATTGTGGCTAAGACAGTTTAAGAACCTATTCGGTTGGTAAGTGTGACGTCACTTCGGTTTGACCACGCCCACTGCACACGTGCACTGCGCATAGGGTTACATGCATTGTTCGCCGTTTACATGGAACCATGGAACCGGAAGTTAACGCGCGCCTTCAGCGATTGTCCAATGAGAGCCTGCAAATCGTGGTGCTTTTGCCTTTGTGACGAAGTCACTTACGAACCGGATAGCAAAAATGGTAGAAGTGAAAAGGATAACTGTATTTCCAAAAGTTTAACACGGCGCACACTGGATTTTCCCCTCAAAATGTTGCATGCCACAATAAGGATTGGGGCGGTTTATTTATTAAAAAGTCTGCCTAAAAGGGCATATATGAAAAACGCAAAAAAAAATGAATAAAATAAAATAAAAAAAATAAAAAAAGATTTGCATTGCTTAACAACCATTAAAACGTCAGGAACGAAAGACACCAGTTCGACATCAAAAAGGGATGTCGGAAGAGTAAAGCGTATAATTTTCACGCTCATTATGTTCTGAATTCCGCTGCCCGAAACACAGTGAAGTCTCAAACGTCAGATGGCCTAACCTGAAAACCTTACCCTTTGATATTATAAATGATGTTTCTATTCAGATGTAGTTGTGCATTATGCAGTTGTATATATAAGCACGAGTAAAAGATATTAAAACCATTTGAATTCAAGTGGATATTTATATATGAATTATTGTTGCAAAATAATACATGTGTTTTTATTGTTTGTGGACTGAATGAAAAGGAGTACATTTACTGCCTTGTGACAACTAAAACGATATGACACTAACAAACCGACTGCGCCGCTGAGTCACGTGACCAATAGTGCCTATCAAGCATCAATAAACATGGAGTTCTCCCATACCAAAGTTCGTTAGTAGGTGTTGTTTACAAAACATTAAGCCAATTGTCAGTGCGGATCTCAGCAAGTCAATAGTCTCTGCGTTGTACCGACCGTCGGTTTTAGTTTTGGTAAACAATATGTTTGCTGATGTTAGATATTCGCTATAGGTCACGTGATTTAGCTGGCCCAATTGGTCTATTGTAGGCGAAAAGGGGGAACTTGTATAACACAAAAGATATTTGTGCAGTTTGTACTGAGGAACTGGCTGTTAAAACCTAGAACAAGATGAGCGCGCACTTTGTGCGAACGGTTTTTCAAAACATATTTTCTACACTTCGCCTAAACCCACAGCCTGAGGCATGAATTAAGCTGTAACCACACTTCTTGAGAGATGCCTATAGCTATGGTTCTAATGATCTCATCGTACACATCACCACAGCTTCAGCTACATTAGAGCTACAGGCCGTGTTCAGCGATCAACGATAGGTCGTTGGTTTACGGACACCAAAACCCGCATAGTGGATTGCGCGAACCAGCGTTAGGATCACTCATCAAGATCCAGGTCCGCATGAAACAAACAGGCCCGTAGAGTTAAAAAAATTCAGATTAAAGGAGCCATTTTGGGTTTCGAAGTCCGCGTGCGTGTTTGCGCACTATAAAAGACCAATACGAACGTCGATCAGTCGTTTGTCACATCACCTCGAGGCTATCGTGAAACAATACGCACAACAAAAATGTCTTCGGACACCATGTCACACTCTCTGTTGTAGAAGCACTTTGCGATTGGAGTGTAAATGCTGAATTCAGCTCATACAATATGTAAATAAGAAAACAACTGTATCTGTGGCTGTTGATGTCCTGATTCATTCCATTGCCTTCCCCGTTCCCCGAAAGGCAAATTTCATCAATGCAGAAAACCCAAATCCTTTGAGAGATTTGCAGTGCTGATTGATCTCTCTGCTTCGTCTTTGGCTCAATTTTTATTCCTTCTGCTGACTTGTAGGTCTTCCGAGTACGTCTTTGACACCCTCAAGAATGAAGTTATCACAATGCTCTCACACTGATTGTCCCTTGCAACCTTCGAGTTTATTCACACAAAGTCAATTCAGAACCGCGAAATCGTCAACGTCCTTTTCAGTGAGTTCACCTGAAGGCACTGCTGTTACTTAGGATATTCAGATGGGATTTGTATCCACACAGAACGTGTATTTCAGTGCGATGCTTCAAAGGGATATTGTACATTGGTGTATAAAAAGGAAACCCAAATTTAAATGGTAATTATGGAAAAGCTACACACTTTCTGGCGGAAAACCTGGTATCATCTCAAAGTAGAGGACAAATGCTTTCCAATGATACCTCATTCATGATTTTACCATGACTGAGCACCAATGTGTTGAAATTTAGGTGCATAATTTAGGACGGCTCACTTTCCAGCACCTTCAACATTGCCTCTTTCATAATTGATTAGGGTGTGAGTGGGAATGCCTTTGCTAATTATGCTACCGCTCTCGGATAACAACCTGAGCGCTTTGACAGGTCCTCAGAGAGGTGGGGGCGGGTTTGTTTTTCCTCGCTTTGCATCAAAGAGGCCCGGGTTCGAGTCCCGGCTTGGCCCAGGTTTTAAGTTCATTTGGTTTCCAGTCAATACTCGCTCTCGCAAGTTTTCTCCGGGTGCTCTGGTTTTCTCCTGCCTCTAAAACTGGACCGTCTTTCTAACTCCGTAATGTGATGCTGATTAATTAATAAAGGTTATGAGTAAACGTATACCGTAGTTATTGGCGCAAATACCCTGAGTAGCTGAAAGCGCTATTGAAACAAAACAGCAACATTAGGTCCTCGGACAGTGTGTGAACCTGAGGTCACATTGATGCAGCTTACAGTTTCCAGCCAGTTGCCATCCCGGACGGACGGCGGCGAGCTGTGAACGACATGAGACGTCATGCCCACTGCGTATGGTGAGGGGAGTGGGTCGCGTGGAGGGCATTAGGCAATGAAAAATGAAATGTCTTTAAAAATGTCTTGACTGGGTTAAAGGGAAAAAAATAGGAGAAAAACATGATTCAGTGTTAATTTTGTCTCATGTCAAAGTGAGCCATCGCCAATTATGCACATAAATTTCAACACATTGGTGCTCAGTGATGGGTATAACGGTAAAATCATGAATAAGGCATCATTGGAAAGCATTTGTTCTCTCCTTTGAGATGATGCCAAGTTTTTGGCTAGAAAGTGTGTAGCTTTGCCAC
Organism: Acanthaster planci; assembly: GCF_054643075.1. Classification (NCBI taxonomy): domain Eukaryota; kingdom Metazoa; phylum Echinodermata; class Asteroidea; order Valvatida; family Acanthasteridae; genus Acanthaster; species Acanthaster planci. The sequence goes on from NC_141782.1 coordinate 11,102,158, forward strand.
AGTAACCGTTTAAAGTCGGGTTTCCTTTTTAAACACTATGTATAATAGTGCACGTTACAGAAAGACACGGGTCATTTTTCGCCGTGTTTTTGCTTCAAGGGAATTAAAGTGATGTGGTAATGTAAGCTGAAACTCAATGCCATACTTTGATATATAATTATTAAGATTCGCGGAGGCGATATGAAACTTTTTCATGACATGCATAACAGTCTGTATTAAATTGAAATACAGAGTCGGATATAATGTCGTATTGATTACTTACTGGAAATCAACATTAACACTGAAAAAACTGGGGTGTTAAATTTAACCGCCGTGGTGTTATCAGAAGACTACACCAACACTTTTCACTGGTGTTAAATGTTTGGTGTTATTTGGTGTTACTTGTAACACCTTCTAGTGCACTGTAGCACTTATAGGTGTGCAAAGTAATATCATCAGTGTTAAAGTAACACCCTATGGTGTGGTCATCTAATAATACCCAAAAGTGTTGATGTTAAAACCCGAGTTTTTACAGTGAAGTTGTAAACGGGTATGCACAGAAAACTAATGTGATTTTAACTCGAATCCATCCGTCCTTCATCGTACAAAGTACTGAATGTATCTGAGTGTAACGATTAGAGTATCTTCACTGGTGCTATGTTGCCTTCCATCAATCAATGCTTTAAATGATGGTCACGAAATGCCAACATCTATATTTTTGCTCTAATGCAAATTTTTACAAAAATGTATGTCTTTTTTGTACACACACATACACGGCAAACGACCCAATTGGAGGGACATATTTTTTCCTCGCCCATAGACTTGATCAGAAGAGAAACAACAAGGGAATTGGCTGGCTTGATGTTGGCAATAAAATTGAATTGGATTGAGACTGCCTTTGTTACAATTCCCCATGGACCATGGAGGGAACCTACAATCAAACGTTGATCTCGCCAGAAAAGGGGCTTTTCGCCACACGCGCCATAACACATGACACAGAATGTGTATGCATTAATTTAAAGGGAAGGGGAGTTTCTCATGTCTTACCTTGTCTATTTAGTTTATTTCAAAGGCCTAATTAGATAGTAAAACTAACATTGAAATTTGGATGCATCCAAATTCCGTTTGTGTAATTCCTGCCATGTTAAGCCATCACGTAATGAGCTGCTCTTTCACATCATTCTCAGTATATGGTGACCCGGGAAGAATGTATTTGAAGGAAGCGGGTGACTGGAGTCACGACTACCTTCAGCGGCTTGATTGGCCAGAGTTAAATTTCGAAATATACCCCTCGATGACCACAGTCTAACCATAAATTTGCAACTGAAGTTGAGGTGAAAAGTTTCATTTTTCTTTCAATCATCTTTCGATTTTATATCATTTCGTAGAACACACGCTTTACCGACCAACGGTTGACTCGGGATTAACCTCCCCCACACAGTCTTGTTTGGTTGACAGAGCACACGCTTCCATCCCTTGGTCACGGTTACTACGTGTAAACTAATCGAACACAACATAAAACGCTCCCCTGTATTGTTAGATGTAGCCCGCACACGTGAGTTACTTTTTATAGCAGTCAGCTTATCCTAGTTACTCGAAACTAGAGAATAGTATGCAAAAAAGTCAGGAGAAATTGAGGAACTATTTTTCGATTTGTGATGTATGTTGGGCCATGCGCGAAGAGAGGCGATTCGAAGACAACAAAATGGGTTTGGAAAAATTCGGACAGCTTCCAACATTTTCGGAGTTTATCCCGCTTCAGTTGCGCGACCAGTAGTGGCTACCCGACCTAGACGTCTAAAAAAATCGGTATCTTTACGTCTTGGGACCAGACCGGGATCTCCTTCGTAAAGTCCTTAAAAGGCGAAGGGTATCAGTAAATCCCAATAGGGGCGTTGGGAACGAACATAATTGGAAGGTAACAGAAGAAACCTTCAAACAATAAAGGCAATCATCGGCCAAGCACAGTCAGATGATGACAATGTCAAATTCTCGTTGAATCAGCGGTTTCATAAATGACAACAGTTTGACACTGAGTCCTTTTTGGAAACCTGATCGAATTTACACAGACAGCCTTAGGTCTGCTTCATCATTATTTCTGATGCATTCTTTATGTCCGGAAGATATTTTGGTAACAGAGACAAACTCCAAAATATTGGTTTTTCGAAGGAAGTCCATAGCCAGCCACTCTAAGTTTGTGTTATCCATCAACCTTTTTATCTTTAACATTTCCTTCCAAAAACAGCTCATAAAAACAATCTAAATTAAATAGATAAACGCTGCCGACAGGAAGTGGTTACCATGCCAATCATGTCATTTTTAAGCATCTTAAAGTAGACAGTCATTTCAACACGTACCCCTCTATTATTTTAATGTACTCCAAGAGGAAAAAGGACATTTGTTGTCAGTGGATGGCGCGGTTGCAAAACTACCATTAAAAACCGAATTCGTCACATCTCCACCTGCCATTGACGTGACAGGGTCTTTCCATGGTTCTTTGCAAGTGAATGTTTATTTAATTAAAGTATGAGTGACTGTAAAAGCTCTTTATGAAAGAGCTCAAAATTTGTTCAAGAAAAAACAAACGAATCCCTATACGAATAAATGACAACCGGCGATCCCTCGGCCTCAACGTGTATCACTTATTGAGTTTTTGTCCGGAAAGTCAATACATACATATAAGTGTGAATTCATATGAAGAGTTCAACATCTGATTAAGCTTTTTAATCGCCTGAGGCTTGTACCTTCGCTGTATGTAAAACAAATTAAAAGCCAACGACGACACCAAGATCTGCTTATGACGTTACTCATCAACCGCAGGACAGATGTGCTCGATCGCGACTCTCGGAGAAGAGTGCCAGCGTTGCTATGGTAAGGTCAGGCACACAGTATCATTTGGTAACTCTGATCGCTGAGAGGTAGTGTCATTCTTATTTCACTCCATTCTCAAGCAGCTTCTCGTTGATCTTGGTTCATTTTTCTTGCAAAATGTTTACTGCTTGGAAAGGACGATCGCGCGTGTCGCCGACGTTGAGTTTAGTAATCGGAAACTCTCGTGAGTTGGTGCACCGGCTCGACGTGGCCGGCGACGGCTGCACGAGTCGGGGCTCAACTAGCACGCTGACTGGAGAAAAACAGCAGATGAAGCTCGTGCTGGAGAAGGCAACAGACGGACAGAGCAACATTCAGAGCATGGTAAAGATGCTGGTAGTAGTTCTCATCCCTCTGGTGGCCCTGACCGTCATGTCTGCCCTTTCCTTGTCATCGACCGTATCTCAGCTGCAGGACTCCCAAGCTGCTCTAGCGGCCATCGATAGTGGTGAGCGGATCACGGCAGTGATCCTCGCTCTTCAGGTCGAGCGAGGCCTCACTGCAACTTACGTCAGCGGGAATCGAACAGAAGAGGGAGTGAAAGAAACACTTAGGCAAAAGCGATCCGTAACAAATCAGGCAATTGAAAACATCAAGGTGTTCTCTGCATTGAATGTTTCCGGTAAAGTATACACAACAAAGGAGAGACTGACGAATGACATTAATGATTACAGGCTGCACGTAGATTCAAAGGGCAGTGAGTTAGCAATCACACATCCTATAAAATTCTACACAGATATCGTTCAACAGCTGTTGACTGAATCCTTCAGACAAAGTACAAACCTCATGGAGGGAACACTTTGGCCTCGCATCGTCTGCAAAGACAATCTCCTCCTCCTATCTGATCTCTACGGCATACAGAGGGCTCTCGGAAGCAGCTTCTACGCCGGTTGTTCCCTCCGGCCGGCAGACCTTGACTGGTTCCGAAACCTTTACTTTAGCAGCGAAAGCCAGATCCAGACGGTATTCTTGTACTCGGCAACGGCAGCCGTCACATTCCGGGAACTTGTGCGCTTGAAGGAACCAAACGGGCCCAACATTCTCACGATGCGAAACGAAATCCTGAGGGGAGGGAATCCATGTACCGACTACGGCGAAATCGAGGCCTCACGACGGTCTGAGTACTGGTTCGAAAACATGACAATCTTCATTGAGATTCTGGCGGCGGTAATCCAAGAGGAATCAGATTTCATCGGACTGAAGGTAGACGAGATCATAGCTAGTGCCTTGCAGGCTGTGGTGGGGAACGTTGCCGTGCTGGTACTGACTATCGTGGTATCATTGTCACTAGCCATTTTTCAGCTGGTTCAGGCGAAGCAACTGCTTCGAAAGATCGGCCACTATGCCCGAAATCTCAGCGAGAAAACGAAAGAACTCACCAAGGAGAAACGAACCACCGAGAAGCTGCTGTATCAGATGATGCCTCGCGGCGTGGCCGATAAACTGCGACAGAAGCGACAAATGGTCGCTGAAGAGTTTGATAACGTCACCATCTACTTCAGCGACATCGTCGAATTCACCAACTTGGCCGCAAGAAGTACCCCAATGCAGATTGTAGAGTTTCTAAATGACCTCTACAGGTATGTGACTAGTTTTGCTTTCTCTTTCTGAGAAGGAGATTTCCGATTGTTTCAAATTTATTATTCCGAAAAATTATGACAGCGCACACTGACTTGAAATCTTTCGTAAGCTATTAAATAGTTGAAGCGAAACATCACAGCAAGGAGTGTCATGGTTATTCTTCTGGCATATTTGTTTCTGCTCACAGCATCGGGCGCATTTGAGTAGCTTCCAAGGAGGGCAAGCCTGAGCTCCAACGGTAGTTTGTGATGTGTATGAAACAAGCACGACTGTGTAAACCCGATGAAGCTATTCGAACCCACCCACTGTTAATAACATTAGATAGCCATTATACGGTAGAGGGCTCCTCTAAAATGAACCGAAAAATGAAGCCTCAACTACAGAATGAATATCAGCAGCAAAGACCCTTTCACTAGAACTCCTCCTCGCGATAATGTTTTGTGCACTTGATACAGTAGTATTTACGCGTTTATATTATAGCGTTGGAAACATTCATGAGGTCCTGCCTCACTGCACTCATTTGGTCTGCCTGCAACAGACAGAATCAACGGAGAGAGACAGGACTCTTTTGCAACTAAAAGCAGCAATCCAGTGAATTTCCTAAGTATAAGCTCGAGCTTCTATAAGCGGAGGGAGGTTTTAACAAGAGTGAAGAGGCAATAACGACATGCACAGCTCACTCGATAGGGGAGGATTTTTTATGAATGGCGAGGTGAAAGTCGTGCTGTTTCCCAGTGGATAGCGATGCTGATTAAAGTGCATCCAGGTTTGGGAGCCACAGTAATGAAACAACTTCTGCAGCCATTTTACCAGCTAGGTTTAGCAGATAATTGAGGTTTTTTCATCAATTTGAAAGATGGGTGACTTGAACTCGAACTCGAGTCCCACCCGAGTATGCTTATTTTTTTTCACAAGCCTTCTGGGGCAAACACTGAAAATACAGTGTTATAATACACACCAGGCAAGGCAAAAATCCAAACTTGCTCAACATCTTCAGGCGCAAATCCATCAGTGGAAAACCTAGCCCTTTCAAAGAGTACACGTGATTAAGTGAACCCTATGCAGTTTCACGTACAATCATATATCATCTGAGTGACCTTTCCCTCAAAATCACTTTGTTTTTAAGGGGGAATCTGTCTCGGTATAAGGAAACTATACTGTTGCCCACTCGCAGAGAACTTGTTCCCTCGAGGCTCAAAGTGGAGAGGCAAACTAGCTGTTTTGGTGCCTGTTATAATTAAAAACAAACAAGTCAACATTTTCACTGGTTTTGTAATCAACACGTTAAAAAGTGCATCGATTTATCTTTATTGACAGCAAGGATGCGCAGCACAACATGGGAGTGATAATTATTGTTGTATGGCCACAGATGGAATTTAACTTGCACCGCATTATGCAGGGGAAGTGTGTGAAAGAACTGCGGCGCAAGATATGTACCGGTATTGTACACACCAAAACGAGGTTTTCAGGGAAGCGAGTACTTTCTTGACAATTAAAATATTTTTACGTATATCTGTCTTGACTCATTACTTTCAATCTTCTGATCGCAGTAAGAATTGAAACTGACACATACAGCCTCGTTTTCAAGCGCGGAAGTGCGCAGATCGACGTTAAAAGCGTCGTGTTGGGATCCCTCTATAACACTAACGTATTCCTGTTCATCTTACCCATTGTTAAAAACGCATTTCAGAACGGAAGCTTATACCTGCTAACACTTGGGACAAATTAACGATTGAGGAACTGCTGAGGAGCGTTCCGACATTTTTTTTGAGACGTTATGAAATCGAATTTTGACTTAAAAGCATCAAGGCGTTATTTGGTTATTGTTTTTAAACTGTTTGACGTGCCCAAAGCTACCTAGGGACCAATTTAATGGGTATTAACGAGGTGAAATCGCAGCGGAATAATTTTCGTGTTTGCTAGTGTCACCAAACCTAATTACTGCTAGTTCCCAGTGGCTCTCATTAAGTAGATGCCCAAGTAAATGAAGGATTGTAGTCTCTTTAATGGAGGATGTCGAAATATAGACTTGAGATTTTTTGTTGATTCAAAAAGTCTAAGTTGCTCGGCAAAAATGTATACATGTTTCAATTGTATGCATATTATAAATTGTATAGACTAATAACCGTTTTATTCTCAACCGGTGAAAGTTTGTCAGCAAAGCAGTTCTACCGTAAAGGTTATTCTAATTATTTTCAGCACCTTCGACAATTACATCGACATGTACGACGTGTACAAGGTGGAGACGATAGGCGACGCCTACATGGTGGCCTCGGGCCTGCCCGAACCTACTGAACACCACGCCTGTGAGATCGCCTGTATGGCGCTGGACCTGCTAAGGGAGGTCCAGTTGTTCCGGATCCCACACCTGCCTGGGGAAAACCTTGGTCTGAGAGTCGGCTTGCATTCAGGTGATTCAAGCCTCACTCGAACTAATACACGTACTTGATCTCTGATGTTCGAGTCAGCGGACATACCCTCCAGGGGCAGATCCGGGGGGTGGGGGAGCGCATGCACCCTTTTCACCAAAACAATAAATAAAGAAAGAAAGAAAGAAGAAAAAGAGTGAGGGAGAAGAAAAAAGAGGGGTCATACTGCCTGAAATTGCGTCACTGAGCGCCTAAAATCCAAGAATGTCCCGGACCGTACGCCGTAAGGGCTTCGCGTAACGCGCTCGGGGGCATTTTACCATTGCTACATTCGTTCACGCCCCACCCTCCCTTTTTTTGGAAATCCGGATTCACTCCCCCTTTGGGAACATCCTGGATTCGCCCCTGCCCTCTTCAAACCAAAGATAATGATCAAGACAAAGCTCATTGTTACTAGTAATGGATAAAAATGGAAAGCTCGGTGCTCAAATTTCCTTGATATAAAAAACTGCTCTATCTACTCAGTCATGAATTTACATGTAATTTAGTTTGTATTTCATTTTTATAAACTGCCTTTAGTGACAATCTAAGTATACACGCGCTATGTTGCTGCTGGTTAAGGTTTGATCCCTTAGGTATTTCGATCCAAGAGGAACAATACTTCGAAAATTGGTTTCGGGATGTTTCAGTGACAGGACATTAACAGCGCTTGGTCCATTCTGATTCAGATTCCGACTCATTTCTCCAACTGAGGTTTGGCTACAGGAATAATGGCCTTTATGATAGTAATCAGTCTTTATTGTAGCTTTTTTAATACTATAATTCATGTCTTTCGTACCACCTAGGTTCATGTGTCGCAGGAGTTGTTGGCATCAAGATGCCTAGGTATTGTCTCTTCGGGGACACCGTAAACACCGCCTCACGAATGGAGTCTACTAGCAGAGGTACCTCATTGCTATTCCTTACCTCGCTATTACATGAACGGCGCAGCTCTCTAATTGGGCTGAACTGTTTCTCCCTTCGCATCCGAAGTGCACAACAGAGGTGTTTGACATAACGGCATTCTTTCCTTCCTGTTTATTGCAATTAAGCCCACTGCCCCGAGTGTCACTGCAATTCATAATTGTTGTAGTGTTGCCATGGGGATATAAACCGGTATTATGAATGTTTTATTAGCTGCGAAGGGCTGGAGGTGTTTAGTGTAATTTTATACTACTTGACATCTGAACTAGGACCTTGGACCGATTACAGAAATCGTTAGAGCAATGGTTGCCGAGTAAACAGCACTCTCTCTTTCCCATGTCCTGATTGTCCATTGCCTTACAATTAATTTGAAAGCTTTCATAATCTACCTTGAAATGACCCACTACAACGACAAGATATGCCTTAAGGGTTTGAGATATCTCACTCACTGTTTGAAAAAGATTTAAGGTAACATTGAAGGACCTAGCTAAAAACAACTGATATTAGTTTGTCACAAAATACATCGATGACGATTCATTTCTCACTAGCATACAAAGTCGAACCACGCTTTGATAGCGTAACCTCTTTCAACTCTTTCTACATTCTTCGGGCTGGAAACAAATTGTGTTCAAATTCTTGTGAAACCAGCTAGTTCAAGAGTGCAATCCGAATGACGTTCATCTATTCAGAGAAACAAGGGTACGCAACAGTGAAATAAGCAGGAGTTATTAAAATGCATTCAGTGTGGTATCTGCTGACAAACAGGATCTGTAGGTATGAATGGATCCTAAATTGAACCCAGTAGGCACAATGAGAAGTCAAGGGAGAAGGATAATATTCACTGTCGTTCAATAAACATTCTGGCCTTCCAAAGGTGCAGGTTTGCATTGCGAATTATCATGAATCACTGCAACGGTTTGTGGTTGTCTATATTCTGCTAGCTCAGAGAATCCAAATAAGCGCCAGCACAAGGGAACAGCTTCTCAACAGGACAAATCCACCAAGGAGGAAGTTCGTGATTGTCCCCCGCGGATCGACAGCTGTCAAAGTAAGTGGTTCAGAATCTAAGGGAAGTGCTTGTGAGCGAGACATTATTTCTGGGCAAGCCTTGTCTTTATTTCCTCAGCCCACCTGATACCCCTCCCGATGATAAAAATCGTTACACTGATTAACTGTTAACTTTAAAAAGAAAACTATGGTGGAAAAGGCAGACTGTATATTTACAACATCACCCACTGTAATTAGGGGAAGAATGATTTCTCATTTTGGTGCTAGTTTCTCTTCTAAACATGGCATATAGCCAGGCTGTCAGCGTGTAAAAGCGCACCCGTCAAAAGCCTGTCACGCCGAAATGTTTTGGAACCACAGTACTGAACATCATCTGTCAGGGGCTAGCTAACTGATCCCAACTTAGAGACCTATCCCCGTATACCAGCTCTTTTCAGATTGAATTGTTTCTGTCTCAGTTGTTCAAGCAATTTTGCAATTATTGGAAGGCTCAAGAAGCCACTTTGAAAAACGATGGGTTTGCTCGTCTTTCAGGGGAAGGGAGCCATGAGAACGTATTGGCTGAGCGAAGAGCCACGAGACGATGTTTTTAGCTGCCGACAAATTCATTGCTCGACTGTCATATGCGACGTGTCATTAGCCCAAGAGGACATTTAAATTGTTTTTTTATCGTTAATGCAAAACGTGTGCTGCAGGCTGTAAGGAAGACCGAGTAGGAACCTGATTGAAACCCCATTTGGTCACCAGAAGGCTTGTAGACAAGACCCGAAGCACGCCTTGTCTATTGTTATTTAGTGTTTACATGAGATCGGCACTTTAAATGCAGTCCGTTTGAAGCATCCTGGGTATGAAGGATACATCTGCTAAGTGATATTTCTGAGTGGCATATTACGGAAGAAATGTCGCTCGTGAAAACTGTCAATCTTTTCTTTTTCCAACTGTGAGGAACCGGGAATTTGATTGTTTCACGTTTCTCTGCTCCCTCACTATTTTGTAAATATTGTTGTTGCTGTGTTCTTTGATAAGCCACAAAATAATCTAAGTGATCACATGAAGATGTGAACAAATCTGTATGCCCTTTTGACTGCTAATGACCGGGGTATATATAGCTTTAGGCAAACAAGATAACACCGTAAGTATAGTAATGCTAAGTATCCTGTTTCAAGATATATATAATGGGTGTTCCAGAAAAAAAACCCTGAGGAAAGGGGTTAATATGCCCAAATACGAGGACAACCTCATTCACTGGTTTATCCAAAGTGTTACAACTGAGTTCGGATGCCCCATTTTTAAGACAATAATGTTTAGTCATGCATGACAGGAGGGATACCATCAAGGTATCATTAGAAAGAATACTGCTTCTACTTTTCGAAGATCCTTATACATTATAATCATATCTCATGGTTTGGGCATATTAACCCCTTTCCTCATGGTCTGTTTTTTCTGGGACATCCTGTATATTATAAATACTCTCAATTTACATTTTGTCTAAAATGGACATTGTTTACTCATACCCATTTTGTTTGGAGGGACACTTTGTGTGCTCACTTTGCAAGTCGACAACTCGATTCAGTTTCCACCGAGGATAATATGCAAAGTGCGTTTCATTCCACATTTAATGGTGTATTTTGCCAGCAAAGAACATTGTTACAAGGATGTCTGTCTGGGAATTGATTTTTCAGAAATTGCCCTCTCTGCCTCTCTCAAGCCTTTTTCAGAATTTCAAGCTGCAGCGACTGTATAAACTATCTCGCTTTATATAAAAATATTTTTGTAGCATATTTTTGTGTAAAGACAAATTAAAACCTATGTTTCTAAGAATAGATCTCATGAAAACAAACTATTATAATTTCGAAAAGCAGACTTGGTAAAATGTACCTAATGGAAACAATGTTCTCCCCAAACAGAAACAATGTCTCTGAAAATAACTCTCGTAAAGAGAAACCTATACAAATGTGACAAATATTTATCGTAAAAATACAGTTGGACAAAATTTATATCTTAAAAACAGACCTTAAAACAAAAAAATATTTGACCCTTTAAAAATGTAGACTTAAGCACAAGCGGTCCATCGAAATACGGCGTGCTATTATCTTCCAATTATTAATAAAGGCCTTCGTCGCTAATCACATTAGAATTTTAGTACCTTACTGTACTAATAGTGGCCTTGCACTGCGCGTAAACCGATATGAGAAGCAATAAGCTCATTATGTGACCCTCCCCGTTGTAGAGACTGTGATATACACATATTAAGCTATGCTCTGCTGTGTGGTTGTATTATGTACGATGTAACCATTATACTCCCAGTATAGCATTCAGGTAGATGACATAAGTCTTAAGGGAGTATCAGCCCCAGAACAAGGGGGTGGGAAATTGAACCATCCCCACCCGACACGCACTTTCGCGGCGAGTAAAAAAGGCTGGAATTTAACGGTATTTTTCCAACTTCTGAACAGCCAAAATGGATTGAAAATCAATGTCCAGACAGATATCACTGGAATATTCACCATCAAGTACGGACCGAAAATACATGTAACATGTCATCCTGCATGAGTGGAATCAAACACGAGTTTTCAACTTGCAACGTGAGAATTGGCAAAAGTGATACTTCAGTGTGAATAATGCATTGAACAATCTAAGGGGCTTTACTACGGTAAGTGCCTGGTTATATTGCAGGTGCCACTTTAAAGTATGAATGCAGGACAAAACAGCAAAAGAAGGGATTTATTACTTCATGAAATTCTCTTGAAGCAATCATATAATTCTTGCTTTATTAACACCAAAACTATATTACTTTTTCTGTTTATTTTCACTACAAAAGATTTAATAAACACTGTTCAAAAAATTTACAAAACACAGGTTCATATTTCATGATGTTTGTGGCAAAACCGCACTCCAAAAAAAACCACAGTTGGGATACGCCGATATTACTGTTGCCAATTCTATGAAGCAAAAACGCAGGTTTTCAAAAACGAAATCATCGTGTATCCCTGACTGTTTTTGTAAAATAAATATTTACAGAGTATCATCGTTTCCAGTTAGGCTCAAATGTTGGTTAGGGCAACACATAAATATACATACAAGATGCTTTAAGAATGTTGGAACGCTGTACCTCGAAGGAACGCAGTGTGGCCAAAGTGGTCCAGTATCTCTACGAAGGTAAGGATGCTACCTCCCAGCCACAGGCCTAGGGCGCCCCCAAGGTCACCTGAGGTGAAAATGGAACAAAAACAGACACCATCGGTTCTCTTGGTCCATGTTTTGAGCCTTCATTGCTAAAACCATCTCTGTCAATGAGTCAAATCCTCGTCAGTGGCATCGAGTGACGTGTGTCCGTGCTGCCGAGTGGGGCTGGGGGTAGGCGATGGGAAACCTAAAATTGCCCGGCCTTGAAAATTTGCGAGCGGGATCCTGAAGGGCGGCAGATTTCATTGAGGTCACTCTTTGTGAAAAGGTGTGCACGAATGTTGCGAATTATACAAAATGATACCGTAAGACGGCAGAGGAAAAGCACGTTACCAAGTGTTAAGGTAAGAAGTCATGTACCAGCCATTTTTGAGCAGTATACCTACATAGCAATGCAAAGAACGTGTATGCTTCTTGCTGCTCCATACTCTCCACACTCAGCTCCTCGTAGTAAATTTCAATCTTCAGCGTGTTGGAACTACAGAGTAAAAGCACAATATTTTGAAAGGGTGGAATATCAAGGACGTACTTTTGAATAAAGCTCACTATACAGATCTCACTAAAGGCTTTCGAGACCTTTGGAGGCCTTGCATATGTAAAATGTTGGATTCGTTTTAGCGTGGACGATAAGGCACATTGGTTGTCTTCAAGAGTCTGCCGAGAGTACAATGTACATCCCTTTATTGCCCTTATTTTGCAGTGTATCACAGAAAAATATGTTTTGTAATGAATATCTGACAGCAACCCCGACCACCCATTGACTAATCTTACACCAGTTCCGGGCCGGATTAAGTGTTCCATGCCTGTTCTGTAGGTAGGCCTACCAATGGCCATAGTGCTTGTTAGCGCATGGGCCTTTAATTTTTTCAATGATGAAATTCAATGAGCTACGAAAAAGATAGTTCGAAACTTTCCCAACGTCCAAATTTCGGAGAGAGACACTTTTTTGTGATCTTAGAGTGTTGTTTTCTTGTATTTTGTTGAACATCCGTAGGGTAATTTTGTCGATCTTCCAACTTTTCGAAGGCGTCCGAATTTTCCTTTCTGCTCTGGGTGCGCTGCCGTCTTTGACAGTTGGACAGTCAGGAATTTCAACAAACTAAATGTTGACTATAACTTACGAAAAGTATTCCGGTGTAACGTTGAAGTCGCTGTACAAGTTTACAAGCGTCTGGATATAAAAATCAGAAGGGAAGGTTGCGAACGATAAACTAGTTGTGTAGGTCGTCTGTTGGCATGGAATAGGACACTCACAAACTCCTTCGCTGTTGAACCTTTCTGCATAATACCAAAACGAGCACAGATATAGAGGTAAAAATCATGATTTTGGAGAGGAAAGAACGATTTCTGAAAGGTTTGCGTGCTTATTCAGCTCAAAAGTATCAAAGAAATCTCTTGATGTGGAAAAGGATGAAAAAAGTCAGCTACGGATACCTAAGTAGCAGTCCGATTTACGTGTGGGCTGTGTGGCAAGGAAAGTACTCGTTGGCCAATGCTTTCCAGCCAGTCACAGTTTATTTATCACTTTTTCTGGTTAATGTATTCCATCAATTAGAAAATTTTTTCCAATCTTCTTTTTCGGATCTTGTTCATTTCCATCCTTGTGGTCTTATGGTCCTCTGGAAGTGACATGCTATTTGTGAAGATCCTGACATATTTTATCTCAGGGTGAAGACCTTTTTGCCGACAAGATACATGTATATCGAAACCCATTTTGAATGTCGCCAACAAAAAACATTAACTTAGGATATCGAGATCCCAATGCACTTTGTCATTATCCCGTGATGGATTCCATTAGGATCTCCTCTTCCTGTGATATATTACTTGAAGATGTCGACTTCCTACTAACAGGATGTTGCCATCCTATGCTTTATCATCCCAGAATGTTTTCATCCCGTGACAAAGCTCCGAATAGTGATATAGCCTGTAATATATTGTATTCTGAGGTGTGTCAGGATTTAAGCAAGTCGGATGGCACTTTCAGGGCCCCTATCAGTGACTACTTCTCAAAGACACCTTTAATTTATTTGAAATGTGTATGCTGATGGCAATTTACCTGTTTCAGTGTAAACACAGGAAAATACTTTGGCAGGATTGCAGACTGGCAAATCACTAGGCACTGGAAAGAAAAGAAGAGTGATTTGAGACTGTTTGTTTGAGCAACTAAAGAGGTTTGCCTAATAACCTCACGACATCTAGCACTCACTTCAACTTTAGATTGTACGTTCTTCAGTCCAATGTTAATGCACTTGAAGAGTATATCCCATCATGTCTTTGAACATAACTGCCGCTTGTGGGGGCATAGCCATTTAAACGCAGCTAAGGCATACAATCATTCACATTTCAATCCTATGTACATGTATGTCCAATTTCCCCGTTATCATCCTTTTGTCCATAGCAAAATGACAGCAGATTACAGTTTTCACATCGGCCTGATGCGGACTGTGTTATCTTTCTGGAACAGGTTTGCAATTCTTACCTGCCATGTACGGCTCGACACAGCCGCACCCCTCCAGAACAAAATCCGTCAGGCATTCCTGGCGACACGAGTTTATTGAATAGGAACTGAAATATTTCAGTTCCTTGGAGCCACATTCTCCGTGCGGAGGTTCAAGATTGATAGCCTCATAAAAAAATTAGAAAGACATTATTGTCCATGTTGAGGTTGTATTCCGTACTTTTGTTTGAACTTGCAGAGAAATATTTAAAATTTTTAGTGGTACAGTACTTGTTAAGAAGGGCCCGTAGTATAAATTATGCATGTAGGCCTATGGTACGTAACGTTTCTCCTCGTGAAAGAGCCGAAAGATTTCAGATTTTAAAATTAACTTTCTTACTCTGACTTCAGATGGGCAGCCCGAAGAAGGGCAAGCTTCAGGAAAGGCTTCGTTGATTAATTTCCTCTTTGAGCCAGTTTTACTTGGCCTATGTCTACTCGGTGTTTTTGTGTATGAGAACCAAAATATTCCAAATTCTTTGGGAGTCGCACGCACTGTGCAAAACTGGTTTTAAAAGGGCCTAAACAGTTCTAAAGTGGGGTTAGATAATGAAGGATATAGATGGCGAATCATATATGTACTGGAAAGTTTCAAAAAACGAAGGCCTGTGTAAAGCACTATTATGCGGAGTTCACTGTCACAATTCGACTTCCGATTTTTTTAGAACCCCTCTTTAAAAAACCAAACTCAGAGTTGGATGCAGTTTACACTTGTGTAACAACTTAAACCTTAACTGGCTCCAATGCGGTTATTATGAATGCATGCCAGAGTGTCCATGTGTGCATCCATTGGCCAGACAGAGTCTTTCAAAATACCTCTTTCCTTTTGAGGCCAATCCGGACCTCAGTGCCTGGTGCCACGCCCACTCCAAGGGAATCCACTTGTGGCACCTCACTCTGGTTGTGTATCGCAACGACAAAGCCTGCGGAAACTTGAAGTGCCTTGGAGGAATAGAAGTAAAAGTACTGCTGTGCATCCAACATCAGACTCAGTCCATGTCCCTTCCCTATAAAGAATATAATTATGATTAGTTCCATAATAACATGGGGAAGAATGAGCTGATAATACATATATTAAAAAAAGAAAGACTATAGATGATAATGCGGCGTAATACGGGCGATCCACAATAGTGCGCCTCCAAGAGTTTGCAACGCGTTGGCCAATCACACTACGCGAAATCTATCGACCCAAGGCGCGTTTGGAATGGGTCGAAAGATTTCGCGCGTTGTGATCAGCCCACGCGTTGCAAACTCTTGGAGGCGCGCTACTGTGAATCACGGCAATACGGGCGATTCACAATAGTGCGCCACTAAGAGTTTTTAATGTGTTGGCCAAACGCGCATTGGGCCGACTAATTTCGCGCATTGTGATTGGCCAACGTGTTGCCAATTCTTGTTGGCGCACTATTGTGAAACGGCGGTATTAAATTCGGCACGGAAATCCCTTTAGCTCGACTGGGTGTGCTGCGCTATAGTCGTTCCAAATGGAATTCGCAACACACTGCTCTATTAAAGTTCGGCGTTTAGCGCCCCTGCCCCACTGTTGCTGTGCTATTGTCACACTCATTTGCACGGCGTCTAGTCTTGGTCTTAGTTCAAACGGCAACACAAGCCCACAAAATGAGGCCCACGTAAAATGTAATTATTTGAGATCATACGGCCGGAAATTAATGTCCTTAAAAATCCAACCATACACAAGTCTTAGGTGCCATGACATGCCCTAGTTCATCACGCATAGGAATCAAACCTGTCACCCTTCCTGTTTCCAATGAGGGTACTTTAATATGTTTAATAACGGGTTTTGGATACTGTCTGATCGTTGGCCCAGAGCGATCACATGACCGGGCGATATATACGCATATCACACTCACCGCGAGACATCTCATTCTGCCGATAGCACTTGCACGCGCACGAGACAGAAGATCGAGAGGTTCAGGAAGATCAAGAGCGACTATTGTCGCTCATTGAGACAGTTTTGCGTGGTAACAATGATACGTTTTGTGCATAGGTTATCTGCGAATTCGATCTATGGTTGCGCTCGTGAAACAGACTCGTTCCTGTTCCCACAGCGTATAAGGTAATGCAGAAACAGCTGACCAGACTACATGACGTGAAATTGTACTCACTAAAAGTGAGTTTAAAAGTGAGGGAATAGTTGCATTGGCATATGATATCGTTTACGTCTGTTATACAGTTTGACAGTAGGCCTAGCGTCTTCTGAACTTCTAAAATTCAGAGCTCGTTTCTTTGTATAAATTCCTCAGTCTCAACATAATTAAGACAGAGGTATGACCAAAACAACTGTTGAATATAAAGCACTGTATTCTCCGTATTTGTCCGACAGCTTCACAAATGACAAATTCACAGGCTTTCTCGGGCGGAACTCAAACCCTAGACCTCCTGGTATAGTGCAGCAGATGTCTTAACCACTCGAAAAGCAAGTTTTCCGGGGTCGGCTGGCCGGTCCGAGTCAGATGTAGCAGCGGGTACCGCAATCTATAATAATGAAAGTGCAGTCCTAACTGTCCAGATCCAGATCTTCAAATATCATTCTTGTTTTGTATTTGACCCTTTTGAATACAAATTTGACGAGATTTCTTGCCCAAGGTGGTGCTTCCATGGCACTTGCACCTCTTGGTTGGAAAGGAGTAAGGCCCCAAGGACCAATGCAAGCGTCACGGTGTCATGGTGTCCCGTGCCTTAGACGTTTTTGAAGGTGTTGGCACTTAGGGTCGTGTTTGCACGAGAGGAAAGGAAACCTTCACTGGTCTGCGCTGCATTCGCCTCTGCTGCCACCATAATATACTTGGGGCAGTTTAGGTCACAATACCATTGATATGCATACTAACGTATTACGTTTGCTCAGGAAAACTATGGAAGATATAAAAACATAATGAAACCAAAACAGCGAGAGTTGTTGGGTATCGTCCAAATACCTGCAACTTTCTGCTTCAGGAGCTCTTGTCCGGCCTGCCCTGCGTTGAACGTGTAGCAAACACCAAAATCCGTGATGACTCGGGTGAAGTTAGCAGAGGTTACACTTCCCCATCCATCCCAGTAAGCCCTGGACAAGGGAAAGATATGGTGTGAGGTGGGTTTAAAATGAACAACCAAAGTCCACCACTGGAAGTTCTTCCAAATGGCAGGTCACAGTGAATACAGAAATTATCGTTAGGACCCGTTTTCTTCAATGTTGTCTAGAAAACCCCCTATTATATTGGGCACAGTGTGAAAGCTTAGGACATATTCTAATATCAGGATTCCAGTTTTTTATTTAATTTTTTGTGAAGCCCAGCACATTCCTCAGTATTTGTCAAGTTGTATATTCCTTAGAACACAAAAAAAATGAAAACGTCCCCTGCCATAGACGATACCCACGAAGCATTAATGATCATTAAAACATTTTTCATGACGAGGGGTTAAACAAGCATTGTTTTGGACAATACGAAAATGCACCGGAGGAAATTCTCTCAAATAAAATAGAACTTACACGATTAACATTTGAGAATATTCCATTTCGTGTGCAAGTTGCAGATACATTTCTGTCGTATTGACGTCAGTAAGGTAAGTTTCGTAATAGGAGTAGTTGACTGGTTGCTGCGTGTGTATTGCGTTTGAAACCTCGGACAGCAAAAAAGCAAACGGATGGTAGGTAACGTTGCTAAATAACGCAGCGTTTCTGGAAGAGAAAGGATGAGTGACAACAAAGAGTCAAGAGTGAGTTTCTATTGAATATTATGTTCTTGATTGTTTGGGCGATAGTTATGCCGTAGAATGCTGTTTGTTGATGGCGCCGTTGCTGAAAACAGTGAGTGTTGGTTGTGACTGAGTATCACGGTGTCGCCATTTTACGAACCGTTGGGTGCACAACGGACAAATACCTCAGTGCCAGAGATGATGAATGGCATGGTCGGATCAAGTTTTTCACGAAAGTCCCACCTGTAACTGTTGTAGTTGCAGACGGTGACGGCGGGGAATTCCAGCGGGCTGATGTACTTGATCTCGTAGTCTACGCTCTTGGGGTTACTGAGGAAGTAAATTGTTCTGTCGATGGTCTGGTAGGAAGCAGCTGCAAATCCCCCGAACAGCGCCAACAGCCAAACAAACCTGTGCGGAGAGTACCGAAAACCTCAAGTCCGTCTCAAAAGCCCCACTTCGAGTTCTTTGGGGCATGTTGAGTTTCATGGTTTTTGCTTTCTGAATTTTACATTTTTAACGAAGGCTGCATAAGGTGAATCTAATAGCAAGTGTTTGTGACTGTGTTTAAGCTCACTGTGATTTACTTTCAAATTCTTGCACATTATTGCGCAATTGTGTACATTTTTGGAACAGTTCACAGTCTTGACATCATTAATGAAAAAGAGACAGAAACATTACCAGGAATGGCCTAGTCTAACGACATCAAATGCTTTAGGGTGTCAAACTTCCGTATTTTACGAGCCGAACTGTCCTTTTTTTCGGCTTTTAATTAATCTGCAAATGATCCAGTCAAAAACACGGGCTTGCTCTGTCTTGATTACCAAAAAGATGAACCGATGCGTAGCTCTGACCAGGACTCGTCGTTAAGCAGTTGTTCAAAATAAGCCTTCTATTGAGTCGAATGAAACAAAATGTGTGGTATCTATAGTCGGTGTTTGCTGCTTAGAGATTCACCGGAAGGGACAAGTTATGAAGAACAGAGATTAAGGGATGTTGGAGAATTTGCGAGTGTGTAATGTGACAAACAAACATTATGACTGGCTCAGTATTGGTCCAAAGACAAAATTAATTTAACACCGCCGGCGTCGCCTTAACACTGCCGGCGTCGCCGTAAACGCACCTTCTAAGAATATGGTCCTGGTTGCTGACTATGTACTGAATCCCCGTGATTCCTACGGCGTCAGGTAGAGTCGATGACCATGTCGCCAGGAACTTGGTGCAGCGGGAGCTGTGATACTTTGACCCCTTCTGTGGCCCCGCGCGACCCGTCTTGAGACTATCCCCTGTGGTCTCCTTGTCCCTCTCTCGTTTGTCGATTTTAACTTCATCGGTGTTGAAGGAGATGATGCTGATATCATCCTCGATGGGTTTCACTCTGATCCCCATTGGTGTTGACGCGGAGACGCGCTTTCTCTAACGTCGAGGGCGAGCCGGTCTGTTTCAAGTCTCCAAGCCTCCGTCTGGAAGCTGCTGTGTGTTTACGTGAGTGTACTTAAGCAAATCTTCTCCAGTCGCTGCCGTTTAGGCACACACAGCCTCAAAATGTTTGCTTTGACAACAGGCTTAATTGCGACTTGAGTCGGCTGTTAAAGTAGCGAAGTCAAACAAGTCACAATCGATTCGTAACCGTAAGAACCGGCTCTCGTCACGAAAATTAGTTCCGTGAAATGATTATGACCTCATCAGGCTGCGGAAATTTCCACTGTGTCTGTCAATAAAGCTGTCCCTTCAGGCGTTTTTCTGTACTGTCCCATGGTATACACCGGTGACATACGGATAAGTGACACGAAGATCAAACCATATTACCAAAGTTAGACTTTAAACAACGTAACAGTGCGCAGACGTACGATTAATCATCTACATGTATATGGATGGGCGGAAGTGCGCTCTCCGTTTGTGAACCCAGAATTTCTACCCTGGAACCGACAACCAAATTGAAACATGTATTCTCTCAGCTCAAAACTCCAGTTGACACTTTGCATAACTTATGCTTTCCCCTTTGCCTACCAAGCGGGCGAGAAAAAGAAGTCTCCGACTGTCTGCTGTATGCACAAACAATGTGTTCCTCCATCGATTATTGCTGGAAGCGGCCCACAGAACTGGTCAGCAGCCCCATGGAGAACAAAGCCCCTGAAGCACTGGGGTGCGGGCAGATACTGGAACGCTTTGATTGCACATTCCTCATCGTGTGGATAACAAAGAAAAGTCAATGCAAACCCTACATTATGTTGCAGTCTAATCTCCGTAGCCACAAAGGGGGTACACGAAACTTATCTTCATGGGCGTATGATAATTACTGATGTAATACAGTTCCGCGTCATTTTTAAACCTTGAAACCAAAATGGCTGTGTAGTAGCAAAGCACCATACGGCTATTGCATGCTAATTGTCCATGTGCACTGATCTATAAATCCACCATTTTGGTTGCAACAATTGAGACCCTCATGTCGCAACTCCCCTCGATGCAGCGTGAAATGCGTCAGTGGCATACATTTAACACATTTCTGTCGTACAGTTTGTCTTGAGAAAGGAGAATGTAGTAATTTACCTGTTTTTTTCTTCCTATAACTAGCCTTTCTCGGGGTTTCATTAAGAAAACCACCCAAAGAAATCGCTCAAGAAAATCACCTCTTAATGGGTTCTTTTTGTCGTTGGTTTACTGCGAGACAATGTAGTGAGAGAAGATGAGTGCACTGTGATCAGACAAGAGGACGTCATTTCTTGTTTTTTCGCCCAAACCAGACAAACGCTTACCTTCGGGTTATTTCTAAGTAACTTCTACCTCAATGTTCAGTCAATTTTCTGCATAAATCCAAACATCTTTTATGTCTGTTTTCATGTATTTTTTGTCCAAGAAGAAAGAATTTTTGCGTGTCTTGCACAGCTTTTACGTACGTGTATAAAAGAATTACTTAACCCGTATCCCCTTTGTTTTGTTGTGTTTTGTTTTTTTCCCAAGCATTGTATGGTATTTAAAATGCCTGGAAAAATCTCGTGGAAAAAAGGAAACTTGTAAAACCAGAGGAAGATTACTAAAAGGAGTTGCAGCATAATGAAACCCAATGGCCAAAAAAGGAAAGAGGGTAAAAACAAGAACATGTAAATTAATATTATGACTTACTTTAAACCCCTTCCCCAAAAACAGATCCCCGCGCCCGGTTTGGAGAGTTTATTCTTTGAGAAAGTTTGTGTAAATCCTGTTAAGTTGAAAATGGGAATATCTCCGCTATTCGACTCACAGAGAGTGGCTAGTAGATTAAGCTGTTCCTTAGCTATTTCGGCTCTAAAACCACAAAAATTGAAGAAACTTAAATGAAAATGAAAGTTACGAAATGAAGTTTCATCCGTCTCCAACTCGGGTTCTTTCCTTCTCCGATCATTTGCAAGGATTTGCCAACGAAGTCTGTTGAAAATTGTCGGGTCGCGTAGGCAAGTGCGTTATGATATGGGGCATTGTAAGTGAGGCCGGTCCAAAAACCATGCTTTAGATAAACTATATAAAATGAGCTCAGCTTATATACGAATATGAAAATATTATCAAGCATATACATCCGCCCGATGCACAGCCAGATTTTTGACACAAGCCGTCCCAGCGAGATTTTTTTTTAAAAAAATAGTCGTGATCTAAAATTCCACTTGTATAAAGAGCCTGAAGCAGTACCATACCTGTAATTATCTTTTAATGGAAGAAGCTGTCCAATTATGTCGCAATTAGCACTCAGCACTCTCTTTCCTGCCATTAGTGTAATGGGTGAATTGCTCACGTCATAAGAGGATTGCGTGTCTGAGGTTTTTGCGATAATCATGGTCGTTTAATAAAACCAACCTGCTTTGGAAATGTGCCCATTTTATCGAGAACTGCCATGTATTCAGCTTTTGAAGATGGGAGGAAGGCGATCAAAGGTTTCAATGTTTGGACATCCTTTTCTGACAATTTAATTACGCATTGTTGGTTTGTTTGTTTGCTTTTCGTGTCTTTATATCGCTGACCACTCTAATATTCTAAAGAAAACACTGACATGAAACAAATCCGCCTACCTGCTTCCAAACGCACCATTGGTTGATATCTTGAACGTTATTTGGCGTCGTTTTTTTGTCAGTTTTTACACTGAGGGCAACAAATCCAAAGGACACCTTTGACGCTATTTTGAAAGGCCTTCCACCATTTTGAAGGCTTCTGAGAAAATCCTCAGTTTATCTTTATTTTTCTCTCGCTTTACCATGAAAACCAATTTATCTTACGTCCTCTGTCTTCCATTGGATTTTAGAATTAATAACAGACAATAAATGTTTGGTTGTATCGTCGTTTTGTTCCACCATGAATTAATATTAAGTCAGTATTGTTACTGGTAAATTATTTTGACGTATAGTTGCCCTTCTTTTTCATTTAAGTATTAAAATATTATTACATTTTATATCATTCCTCTTTCGTATTTTCAACGAAGACAATTAAGCGGGAATGTTCTTCAGGTGAGCTTTCTGTCCGGAACGGTTTTAGAGTATCAGTAAACAGTGTAAAAGGTGGTATCGAACGACATTCATTTTATAAGAAATAAATTTTTTGTCATATTTTATTGTCTTCAAGGTTTGCTTTTTTGTTTGATGTTGTCTTCCCACTTTTTGAGTCCCTTGTCTCCGCTTTCTCATTTTTGTTTGGAACGGAGATATGTAGTGAATTGTCTTATGTTCATTAATTTCTATTCAAAAATAATTTCCAATGTTTGTTTTTGATATAAAAGGTACTTGCAATCGATTTGTTTTTATACCAACCTCTAAGATGCACACTTGTGTCTAAGTTGGCCTAATTTGGAATTTCACGATTTCAAAGGGTATCGTGCTGTCTTGTTGGTTACTATGCCAATGAGTAGTTCCGTGTTCATGAGAAAAGTATTAACGACATCTCAGGAAAAAAGCCTCAATGATGCATTGGTTTGTGTACACTAAGTGCTGCACTTTTGGAGATTTTGCTGGAGTAAACTTCGTCTTCTTTACGAATTCATGTACAAAGCAGCAGGCAAGCATCATTTTTTTTAAATGTTTTCTGAAAAAAAATATTTGGGTTCACAATTTGAACGGAAAAACCTATGCACTGAACTAAGTCTTCCCAAGACGATATCATGGCTACAGCGCCCTCAGTTGTCGAACAGAAAACATGAATAGTTTTAAGTTTCTAGAGTACACTTTTCGGTGCATTTAACCAATTAGGAATGTTTAAAGTTTTAAGCATTAAAGAAGGAGTACAAAGTTGCAGAAAAACTGGGCTTTTATAGTCTGGTTGCACCAGTTTTTAATTTTTTTAATTAATAAATGTCGTCCGATGCTCCGTCTAGATCCAACTTGAAAGCCAACTTGACAGTGCCGGGTACGATTTTGGGAGGAACTACGTTGGTCAGTTTTTTGGCTTATATGGTTAAGTTTATTTTTAAAACTTGGATAAAGGAAAGGAGGAGGAATTCTCAAAGTTATTTTATAGTCCCCGAGGCTATTGGCGAGGAGAAAGCGCCGTTGAGCAGTTGCATCAAAAGACGGGTGTGGACAAATCGGTTATACGAGCTTGGTTAAAAAAGCAAGCCTTTGGCAAATTTATCTACCTACCCCTGGATACGTACCCAGGCCAATGACGTTGCAAAAAGAATCGGTCGCACCAAATTACGCCCACCAGACGGACGTGCTATACCTATCTTGGGATCGAGTTCCAAAAGGTCATAGGGGCAAAACTTACAAATACGATTTGACCCCAGTGTACGTCGGATCGGGATTCAAAGAAGCAGAACCTTTGACCAGTAAAACGGCTCATCAAGCGTTAGAAGCCATAAAACGGATTTACTAAAGGTCAACTATAACTTCACCTAAATTTTTAATGGTGCATTCGGGATCGGAATTTGAAGGTGAGTTTAAAAGACGTCCGTTAAAAAAGGCGTCCAGGTGCAAGTTGGTGAATCCGGCGTTCATAAGTCACTGGGCATCGTCGAAAGATTGAACAGAACGTTAGCCGAGCGTTTATTTGGACATCAGTACGCGCAAGAAATGTTTAACGTCGACGTGCGTAACGTGGAATGGGTCGAACGTTTGCCCAAGCTTATAAGCACCTGCGGAAGCCGTCAAGTTAGACCACGTGAAGGAAAAGCTGACCGCTCCGCCGAGATCAAGCAAACGGGAAGAACTTCGTTCGGATGCTGTCGTCCGGTACTTATATTACCCAAGTGAGCAGGAAGGTGGTACCGTTAACATAGCTCAGAACACCCGGGCAGATTTTTCTTAATTCGATTTGTCGCCGACGGGTATGAATTGATCCTCCAAGTGTGACAATGTAGGAGCTCTAGCAAATTCCTGATCAAAGACTTGTCAGTTCGCAGTGTTAGTGAGGAATGATGGATTTCATTGGGAATGCTTCAATTTCCAACAAGATGATGCAATTTATTTCAATGCTTTCACCCCTAACCAGGCAGCATAGCCAAGGAGCTATTCCTTGTCCTTAAATAGCACCATACTGTGAGCAGACACAGTCCGAGTCAACCCTCTGTCTACCTAAAATCCAATCTAGAATCAGGATTGTCATCTCGGCCTGGCTCTTGTGTGTGGAGATGCCACTCTGACGTCATCACTGCTCATTGGGTACGGAACACCAAACTGTTTGCAGGTTCGTCGGAGTGCCTTCTCGTATTCCTTGTTCAGCTTGGCCGACTGCTGCAGGGCGTATTTCAGGTCCTCAATTTCATCAAAGAAGCCCTGGGAAAAAAACACAATATGATGTGTAGAGAATCTTTTTGTACTGTGCTTAACTGCATTTAGCCCCTACCATCCCAAATCAAACGAAACCGAGTGACAATGATGGACCCAGGATCGCAAAATACCACCCACCAGTGCTTTACATGTGGGCTTATCCAAATTTGTTCAACAACCTCAATATCATTTAAAAAAATCAACGCCAGGAAAGAACCAGGTATTCTTTTCCCAGAGAAATTTCATAGTGAAGTATCGTTTTTTAAGTGACCATTTATTGAAACTTACTAAGCTACTGGGAAGGTCTGACATTTCTTATTGCTTCTGAAGTTTGTTTGTTTTTCTCTTTCAGTGGGCAGAATTAGTTTTGTTACCTCATCCAGCCCCTGTAACTCCTTCTTGAGTCTCTTCTTGTCCTTAGCCAGCTGGTCTCTTTCTTTCTTCAAACGTTGGAACTCTGACAATGGAACCACAGACATTTGGACTTCATATGCAATTTTTAATAGAACAAAACTAACAATTTTTATTGAAAAAACATCAAATAAATTAACAACATGCTCTAAATAAAACGTGGAAGGAACAGTATAAGTGCGGTTTCTACACGTCTGATGCTTTGAAGAAGCCGCAGCAATATTCATCTGCAACAAACATGCGCATACACAGCGCATAATTAAACACTTATTATTATAATTACTAAATCCAGGTTGGTTTTGGCATATTGGCATTGATGACACACTGGTTTGGGCTACAGAAGCAGACATGCATACAGTCATACTACAAATGTACTTGATTTCACATTTGCAAAGGGTCTGTGCACCATCATGGACGTGGCCAGCAGGCTTCATTTTATAATTACAATTTAACACAGCTCTATAGTGGAACACCGTACTGTTTGGTGTAACAAAGGTGTAAAGAAGCAATGTTCATACAAAAGCACACACTGACCTTGGGAATTTGTGAAAGGTGAGGCACTATGTGAGCGGCTCCCAGCCCGCCTCCTGCGACCATTAGGGGTCAGTGACTTCTCCAAACGATGAACTTGCTCTCTGGAGCGATGCAGCTGATTTTCCAAGTGTTGAATTCTAAGCTGCCCCCCCAAAATAGAAAATTGCAGAGCGAAACACATCAGCCGAATTACTTATCATATAGACAAACTTGAATGGCCACATTGATTAGTTGATTTTAAAATCAATTTAACCACAATTTCATTTTGGGAGAAGGGATAGGTAGACATCTGGTCACCTCTCCAGCCACTTTGAGGACTGGCAAGAATAATGTTAAGCAAGCAGTTTCTGCTTTGGCTCAAATTCTACACCCCCCAAACTGATAAAGTAAAAAACAGAAATGAAGCCGAGGTTGCCACACGTTAATTATTGACAGACTGAGCCATATACCCAGCAAGAAATGAGACCGAGGGGTACCTCCCCCCCAACATGTCCAAACCCTGTACATATTCCAGACTACTGTTACTAACCACATCCCCCACGATGTCTGAAAGGAATTCCCCAGATTCCTGCGAGACAATGACCAACACAAAGCAGGGGGGGGTTCTCTCTGTCTCATACCTTGCTGCATATGCTGAGCCACAAGAAGCCGCTCAGAGCGCATGTCAGCTGCCGAAGGCAAGCACTGGACTTTTTTGTTCCATTAGCCAGTCTCTAATTTTGAGTAGCTTTAAATTGAATGCTGAATCAAATGGATGAAGTTTAATTGGTGACAGAGTGTGAAGTGGGCGTGATGACTACTGAATGAAAACTGCTGCTGTAGTGCTTGTATTTGCTTGCAGAACACTGGGTGTGATGCAAACATGGCCTCGGACGACACCAAGAGGTATCGGTGCTTGCATTTTTGCTGGGGGTGGACCAGCAGTTTGTAGCCCTTTTTCTAGGACGGGGCAGGCAGATAATTTAATCCCAGGTGAAACCTTGGCTTTAAGCTTGGGCCAGTTACAGCAGCCATATTTCTGTCTTGCTCGCAAATCCTATCTGTGCCAAATATGCAGGAGATCAATTTAATTTCTCTTGAACTTCATTGATCTCAAGAGTAATCGTAAGATCTTAGTTGTGCAGTTCATCTGTTGGATTTGGCAGGCTACTCACTAAGCTGATGGCGTCTGCCATTACATTCAGCAAATTACAGAGAGAAAAGTCAATGAGGATTAGGCATAAAGGCGTGGCAAGCAATTGGGTCACTGACCTTTGTTTCCCTTGTAAATTGGTGATTAGTTTGGCTTACGTTTAACGCTGCAATAGTCTCTGTGTGTGTAGTGTTAGTCTTCAACTCTTTCTCGTAGCGTTTCATTAGCTTGTTGTGCATCGACAGTAACCTGAATATCGAGAGAGGCGTTTGGAAGAAAGGTTTATTGGAAAGCTCTCAGTATTCACGTACCATACAAATAGATCAGGGATTCTGGAAAGCTGAGTAAGTCTTGTAAATTAAACCCCATTTACCTCCACAAATCTTTCAAAATCCATGAGAGACCAAATAAAGCAGCCACTATGCCTTCAACTTGATGAGATTTGAAGCCCTCTGGAAAAAAATCTGATGAAAACAGCCTTGGGTTCCTACAGAGTGGCCCATTTTGGAGTCTTTCAGGAACTTGAGGAAGGTCATGTGGTGTTATATGAAACTCTTTCCGTCCCTAGACCCAATCTGAATTGGCCCCAGACATGCCAGAGTTTGTGCTCGGTTAGGCATGATTCCTTCCTTTATGGAATATGCTAATTGCTAGGCAAGCTGTAGGGGCCTAAACATGCTATAACCCCCCCCCCCTGCTCCATGTTAAAATGCAGGTAATCAATCTGCTTCGACCATAAAGGCAGAAATGCAGTACAATTAATACCATAAAGCAGCGATGGACAGGGGACTGTCCATATTGCGCGCTTAAAGGCTAAGGCAACGGACAGATAAAAGTTACATGTAGTTTTTTCTCCACAAACGAGTCTGTGCATCTCACATTTAATTAAAAAGTTTCGCTGAATTCCTGAATTCTTCGCCGCTTTTCTGGTACTCCGGCCAAGCCTAACGGTTTATGTACAAAATCTAACAGAAACTGAACCCATCTCCCTGTAGCATTCAGGAGAGATAGAGGGCGCATAACTTGATTGCAGACGGTGGCACCACGGATATAAAATTTCGGGAAAGGCGAATAAAAAAAATTCGTGGCTAACCCCCATACAACTTAAACGAAAATGATGGTCTTCAGGCCATAATCTTGAATTTCCAGTGAAAAGAACGGAGCCTAACCTCTTCCCGAGAGTCAACAAGCGGCGCTATTATGGTCTGATTTTGCACTGTTTTCTATGGGCGCGTATGGGGGTATAGTGCAACCTGCACTAATTCAAGCTCCGTTGAAAACAGTGTAAAATCAACCAAGTTCGGAGCGCCACTATGCATTTCGGGCAACCTAAGTCCCTGAGGCCTCTCAAACAAAAACAATGTGTTGTTTGGGTCTTCAGATTTTATCCTGTTTTAAATTTAAGTACTAGGTTTAGGTTGACAAATTAAATTTTAATTTTCCACCCAATTCTCACAAACAATTTCTTGGCCCACAGAAACTGCAGGAGTACATTTTAAGAGCTTCGTCCCGTGGAGAAAATCAGGAACGCGCCGATCCTTGAATAGTGAAATCCCAAAAAGACACTGCATGAAAAGTACAATTCTTTTTCCTCGACTCATGATATATTTCTATTGAATAATTACACTTTGAATTTTTTCAAAGACCGAGTAAGTTTTCTTGAGGAAAAAGGCATTCAGCAAGCGTCACGTTTAAAAGTAGGCATACACCAAGTGATTTGATCCTCAGAACCTACATAAATTAGGTGAATGTAAAAAAGGAACATTTTCATTTCAATTTTATTTTGTCTTCCGACGCTGCTTTCATGTAGCATTTTCATGTCATCCTAAAAAAAAAGTTACTGGCCTAAAAAACAAAGCATATCATCACGGTAGGGCCACTTGTATTATTTGGGCAGAAAGTTTGCATGGGGGATCCTAAATTCTTAGATGGTATATGCAAAATGTAACGGGTACTGAAGCTTTGAACGAAAACTTGGATGTCAACGAAGCCAGGTCCTACCCTCTGGTATGTGGGGAAGCCGTCATTTAAACATCTAAGAAACCAACACTGATAGGATCGTCTCCACTTTCAGCAACAAGGCAACCCGTACTGCGTATGCTAGTGCGCCCAAGGGGAGGGGGTGTGAATTTTTATTAGAGAAGATTCAACAGTTTTATCTCAAATTGCTTATCCCCCAAAGAAAGATGGTAATATGTGAGGCTACCAGAGCTTTCAATGGCAACTATCTCATCACAGTCCCGAAGAACAAATCATATGAAATACTGGAACACTTTCCGCTGTTTGATTCCAAGAAGGCTGCAGTCACATCACCTGGGTCTTCCTTATTACTCTACCATAAATAACAATTTTTTGCAGACTAGACAAAAAGCCAACCATAAACCTACGTCTGTCCGGTAAATGTCGAAACCAAATGCTTCCCTCCTTAACAACTGTCCGTACCCCAGCAAAGGAAAAAGGAGAACAAAAGAAAACAATGAAAAAAATTAACATGCAATAACTTTTCTATGGGAGAAAATTTGCTCTGGAAAAAGCCCCCCAACGGGCGATCAAGCAGGTATAGGAGACTAACTCCGAGGCATCGCATCTCTCGTACATAACTCGCAGTCTAAAAGTTAACTGCCAATTTGTATCTAAGAAATTGTTAGATTGAAGGTGATGCACTTAACTAAATCCTATCCTCGGGATGTCTTATTTTCTTTTTTCTTTTTAATGTTTCAATGAACGAATCGACCAGGCCCCAATGCATCCCTTTTAAATGGCCAGAATAATGTGCAAAATATTTGCGTAACCATTTCCAAAGCTCCTGCCAAAACGTTAAGAGCATGGTAGAAATGTGGTCCGCCGAGTGTTACGCAACATCTTCATTCTCACATTGTGTGTAACTCCCATTCACCGAGGGAGTCTTTTCGTTGAGTATCACGTGGTCGTCGAGCGGCACAATGCGCGAAATTTGAAGTATCTGCATTAACACGTTGAAAAAGATGATCACGTACAGGCCTGCCGTGCATTGTGTTAAAACTGCGTGCCTCTTAATGCAGGCTAGCTAACCAGGCTTTCCGTTCATTTGGTTTCCAGTCCATACTCGTCTGTCAGGTTTCCACCATATTTTCTCCTGATACTGCGGTTTCCTCTAAAACAGGACCTTCTTCCTAACTCTGTAATGTGATGCTGATAAACGTTGGCCCGAATAGCCCAAGTAGCGGAAAGTGCCATTGGATTTGAAACAAAACAACACTCAACAGGCTCAGCAATCGTGACTTTTAACCTGCATACTGCTAGTCGTGATGTTGGAGGCTTGCCAATGTATGTATAGATGGATACTCCGTGCGGGTGAGCTGTTAACGACAACATATTACCTTTCACTGAAAGTCTTACAAAAATGGTCACTCTAAGAATATGTTCCAGCTTTTAGGGAAAAATTGAGGAACTTGCTGTCATTACTATTACAGTAAGGTGTGCCAATCTTTGCACTTTAGTCTTTTTTCTTTTTCTGCAGATTCTGACTGGATGTGGGACTGCCTGGCTGACTGGATGTGCGACTGCCCGATGTCCAAGTTGAGTAGTTTAGGATTGTTGCGGGTAGCAGGGGTAGCTCTTGCTACCCTTAGGAGGTGATTGGCCCTGCCCTTGCCAGATCACGTTTGTCCTGTTATTTGTTGTCTGCGTTTCGTCAGTCATTCGTTTAATGGCTTATTTTTTCAATATTTAGTCTGAAATATTTGTTGTTTCATGTTTAAACTTGCGCTTTAGTCTTTTTTCTTTTTCTGCAGATACTGACTGGATGTGCGACTGCCTGGCTGACTGGATGTGCGACTGCCCGATGTCCAAGTTGAGTAGTTTATGATTGTTGCGGGTAGCAGGGGTAGCTCTTGCTACCCTCAGGAGGTGATTGGCCCTGCCCTTGCCAGATCACGTTTGTCCTGTTATTTGATGTCTGCAATTTGTCAGTCATTCGTTTAATGGCTTATTTTTTCAATATTTAGTCTGAAATATTTGTTGTTTCATGTTTAAACTTGCGCTTTAGTCTTTTTTGTTTTTCTGCAGATACTGACTGGATGTGCGACTGCCTGGCTGACTGGATGTGCGACTGCCCGATGACTAAGTTGAGTAGTTTATCTTTTTTTTTTTTTTTTTGTTCCGGGTAGCAGGGGTAGCTCTTGATACCCTCAGGAAGTGATCGGCCCTGCCCTTGCGAGATCACGTTTGTCCTGTTATCTGTTGTCTGCGTTTTGTGAGTCCTTCGTTTAATTAGGTGCTTATTTTTTGGCAATTTAATTCCTCTGGTATTGTTGTTTTTTCATGTTTAATTCCTCTAAAATTGTTGTTTTTTCATGTTTAAACTTGCGCTTTAGTCTTTTTTTGTTTTTCTGCAGATACTGACTGGATGTGCGACTGCCTGGCTGACTGGATGTGCGACTGCCCGATGTCCAAGTTGAGTAGTTTATGATTGTTGCGGGTAGCAGGGGTAGCTCTTGCTACCCTCAGGAGGTGATTGGCCCTGCCCTTGCCAGATCACGTTTGTCCTGTTATTTGTTGTCTGCGTTTTGTCAGTCATTCGTTTAATGGCTTATTTTTTCAATATTTAGTCTGAAATATTTGTTGTTTCATGTTTAAACTTGCGCTTTAGTCTTTTTTCTTTTTCTGCAGATACTGACTGGATGTGCGACTGCCTGGCTGACTGGATGTGCGACTGCCCGATGTCCAAGTTGAGTAGTTTATGATTGTTGCGGGTAGCAGGGGTAGCTCTTGCTACCCTCAGGAGGTGATTGGCCCTGCCCTTGCCAGATCACGTTTGTCCTGTTATTTGTTGTCTGCGTTTTGTGATTCATTCGTTTAATTGCTTATTTATTCACTATTTAGTCTGAAATTATTGTTTTTTCATGTTTAAACTTGCGCTTTAGTCTTTTTTGTTTTTCTGCAGATACTGACTGGATGTGCGACTGCCTGGCTGACTGGATGTGCGACTGCCCGATGTCCAAGTTGAGTAGTTTATGATTGTTGCGGGTAGCAGGGGTAGCTCTTGCTACCCTCAGGAGGTGATTGGCCCTGCCCTTGCCAGATCACGTTTGTCCTGTTATTTGTTGTCTGCGTTTTGTCAGTCATTCGTTTAATGGCTTATTTTTTCAATATTTAGTCTGAAATATTTGTTGTTTCATGTTTAAACTTGCGCTTTAGTCTTTTTTGTTTTTCTGCAGATACTGACTGGATGTGCGACTGCCTGGCTGACTGGATGTGCGACTGCCCGATGACTAAGTTGAGTAGTTTATCTTTTTTTTTTTTTTTTGTTCCGGGTAGCAGGGGTAGCTCTTGATACCCTCAGGAAGTGATCGGCCCTGCCCTTGCGAGATCACGTTTGTCCTGTTATCTGTTGTCTGCGTTTTGTGAGTCCTTCGTTTAATTAGGTGCTTATTTTTTGGCAATTTAATTCCTCTGGTATTGTTGTTTTTTCATGTTTAATTCCTCTAAAATTGTTGTTTTTTCATGTTTAAACTTGCGCTTTAGTCTTTTTTCTTTTTCTGCAGATACTGACTGGATGTGCGACTGCCTGGCTGACTGGATGTGCGACTGCCCGATGACTAAGTTGAGTAGTTTATCTTTTTTTTTTTTTTGTTCCGGGTAGCAGGGGTAGCTCTTGCTACCCTCAGGAAGTGATTGGCCCTGCCCTTGCAAGATCATGTTTGTCCTGTTATCTGTTGTCTGCGTTTTGTGAGTCCTTCGTTTAATTAGGTGCTTATTTTTTGGCTATTTAATTCCTCTGGTATTGTTGTTTTTTTCATGTTTAATTCCTCTAAAATTGTTGTTTTTTCATGTTTAAACTTGCGCTTTAGTCTTTTTTCTTTTTCTGCAGATACTGACTGGATGTGCGACTGCCTGGCTGACTGGATGTGCGACTGCCCGATGACTAAGTTGAGTAGTTTATCTTTTTTTTTTTTTGTTCCGGGTAGCAGGGGTAGCTCTTGATACCCTCAGGAAGTGATCGGCCCTGCCCTTGCGAGATCACGTTTGTCCTGTTATCTGTTGTCTGCGTTTTGTGAGTCCTTCGTTTAATTAGGTGCTTATTTTTTGGCAATTTAATTCCTCTGGTATTGTTGTTTTTTCATGTTTAATTCCTCTAAAATTGTTGTTTTTTTCATGTTTAAACTTGCGCTTTAGTCTTTTTTGTTTTTCTGCAGATACTGACTGGATGTGCGACTGCCTGGCTGACTGGATGTGCGACTGCCCGATGTCCAAGTTGAGTAGTTTATGATTGTTGCGGGTAGCAGGGGTAGCTCTTGCTACCCTCAGGAGGTGATTGGCCCTGCCCTTGCCAGATCACGTTTGTCCTGTTATTTGTTGTCTGCGTTTTGTCAGTCATTCGTTTAATGGCTTATTTTTTCAATATTTAGTCTGAAATATTTGTTGTTTCATGTTTAAACTTGCGCTTTAGTCTTTTTTGTTTTTCTGCAGATACTGACTGGATGTGCGACTGCCTGGCTGACTGGATGTGCGACTGCCCGATGTCCAAGTTGAGTAGTTTAGGATTGTTGCGGGTAGCAGGGGTAGCTCTTGCTACCCTCAGGAGGTGATTGGCCCTGCCCTTGCCAGATCACGTTTGTCCTGTTATTTGTTGTCTGCGTTTTGTCAGTCATTCGTTTAATGGCTTATTTTTTCAATATTTAGTCTGAAATATTTGTTGTTTCATGTTTAAACTTGCGCTTTAGTCTTTTTTGTTTTTCTGCAGATACTGACTGGATGTGCGACTGCCTGGCTGACTGGATGTGCGACTGCCCGATGACTAAGTTGAGTAGTTTATCTTTTTTTTTTTTTTTTGTTCCGGGTAGCAGGGGTAGCTCTTGATACCCTCAGGAAGTGATCGGCCCTGCCCTTGCGAGATCACGTTTGTCCTGTTATCTGTTGTCTGCGTTTTGTGAGTCCTTCGTTTAATTAGGTGCTTATTTTTTGGCAATTTAATTCCTCTGGTATTGTTGTTTTTTTCATGTTTAATTCCTCTAAAATTGTTGTTTTTTCATGTTTAAACTTGCGCTTTAGTCTTTTTTCTTTTTCTGCAGATACTGACTGGATGTGCGACTGCCTGGCTGACTGGATGTGCGACTGCCCGATGTCCAAGTTGAGTAGTTTATGATTGTTGCGGGTAGCAGGGGTAGCTCTTGCTACCCTCAGGAGGTGATTGGCCCTGCCCTTGCCAGATCACGTTTGTCCTGTTATTTGTTGTCTGCGTTTTGTCAGTCATTCGTTTAATGGCTTATTTTTTCAATATTTAGTCTGAAATATTTGTTGTTTCATGTTTAAACTTGCGCTTTAGTCTTTTTTCTTTTTCTGCAGATACTGACTGGATGTGCGACTGCCTGGCTGACTGGATGTGCGACTGCCCGATGTCCAAGTTGAGTAGTTTAGGATTGTTGCGGGTAGCAGGGGTAGCTCTTGCTACCCTCAGGAGGTGATTGGCCCTGCCCTTGCCAGATCACGTTTGTCCTGTTATTTGTTGTCTGCGTTTTGTCAGTCATTCGTTTAATGGCTTATTTTTCAATATTTAGTCTGAAATATTTGTTGTTTCATGTTTAAACTTGCGCTTTAGTCTTTTTTCTTTTTCTGCAGATACTGACTGGATGTGCGACTGCCTGGCTGACTGGATGTGCGACTGCCCGATGTCCAAGTTGAGTAGTTTATGATTGTTGCGGGTAGCAGGGGTAGCTCTTGCTACCCTCAGGAGGTGATTGGCCCTGCCCTTGCCAGATCACGTTTGTCCTGTTATTTGTTGTCTGCGTTTTGTCAGTCATTCGTTTAATGGCTTATTTTTTCAATATTTAGTCTGAAATATTTGTTGTTTTATGTTTAAACTTGCGCTTTAGTCTTTTTTGTTTTTCTGCAGATACTGACTGGATGTGCGACTGCCTGGCTGACTGGATGTGCGACTGCCCGATGTCCAAGTTGAGTAGTTTATGATTGTTGCGGGTAGCAGGGGTAGCTCTTGCTACCCTCAGGAGGTGATTGGCCCTGCCCTTGCCAGATCACGTTTGTCCTGTTATTTGTTGTCTGCGTTTTGTCAGTCATTCGTTTAATGGCTTATTTTTCAATATTTAGTCTGAAATATTTGTTGTTTCATGTTTAAACTTGCGCTTTAGTCTTTTTTGTTTTTCTGCAGATACTGACTGGATGTGCGACTGCCTGGCTGACTGGATGTGCGACTGCCCGATGTCCAAGTTGAGTAGTTTAGGATTGTTGCGGGTAGCAGGGGTAGCTCTTGCTACCCTCAGGAGGTGATTGGCCCTGCCCTTGCCAGATCACGTTTGTCCTGTTATTTGTTGTCTGCGTTTTGTCAGTCATTCGTTTAATGGCTTATTTTTCAATATTTAGTCTGAAATATTTGTTGTTTCATGTTTAAACTTGCGCTTTAGTCTTTTGTTCTTTTTCTGCAGATACTGACTGGATGTGCGACTGCCTGGCTGACTGGATGTGCGACTGCCCGATGTCCAAGTTGAGTAGTTTATGATTGTTGCGGGTAGCAGGGGTAGCTCTTGCTACCCTCAGGAGGTGATTGGCCCTGCCCTTGCCAGATCACGTTTGTCCTGTTATTTGTTGTCTGCGTTTTGTCAGTCATTCGTTTAATGGCTTATTTTTTCAATATTTAGTCTGAAATATTTGTTGTTTTATGTTTAAACTTGCGCTTTAGTCTTTTTTCTTTTTCTGCAGATACTGACTGGATGTGCGACTGCCTGGCTGACTGGATGTGCGACTGCCCGATGACTAAGTTGAGTAGTTTATCTTTTTTTTTTTTTTTTTTTGTTCCGGGTAGCAGGGGTAGCTCTTGCTACCCTCGGGAAGTGATCGGCCCTGCCCTTGCGAGATCACGTTTGTCCTGTTATCTGGTGTCTGCGTTTTGTGAGTCTTTTGTTTATTTAGGTGCTTGTTTTTTGGCTATTTAATTCCTCTGAAATTGTTGTTTTTTCATGTTTAATTCCTCTAAAATTGTTGTTTTTTTCATGTTTAAACTTGCGCTTTAGTCTTTTTTCTTTTTCTGCAGATACTGACTGGATGTGCGACTGCCTGGCTGACTGGATGTGCGACTGCCCGATGACTAAGTTGAGTAGTTTATCTTTTTTTTTTTTTTTTGTTCCAGGTAGCAGGGGTAGCTCTTGCTACCCTCGGGAAGTGATCGGCCCTGCCCTTGCGAGATCACGTTTGTCCTGTTATCTGGTGTCTGCGTTTTGTGAGTCCTTTGTTTAATTAGGTGCTTATTTTTTGGCTATTTAATTCCTCTGAAATTGTTGTTTTTTCATGTTTAATTCCTCTAAAATTGTTGTTTTTTCATGTTTAAAACTTGCGCTTTAGTCTTTTTTCTTTTTCTGCAGATACTGACTGGATGTGCGACTGCCTGGCTGACTGGATGTGCGACTGCCCGATGTCCAAGTTGAGTAGTTTATCTTTTTTTTTTTTTGTTCCGGGTAGCAGGGGTAGCTCTTGCTACCCTCAGGAAGTGATTGGCCCTGCCCTTGCAAGATCATGTTTGTCCTGTTATCTGTTGTCTGCGTTTTGTGAGTCCTTCGTTTAATTAGGTGCTTATTTTTTGGGCTATTTAATTCCTCTGGTATTGTTGTTTTTTTCATGTTTAATTCCTCTAAAATTGTTGTTTTTTCATGTTTAAACTTGCGCTTTAGTCTTTTTTCTTTTTCTGCAGATACTGACTGGATGTGCGACTGCCTGGCTGACTGGATGTGCGACTGCCCGATGTCCAAGTTGAGTAGTTTATCTTTTTTTTTTTTTTGTTCCGGGTAGCAGGGGTAGCTCTTGCTACCCTCAGGAAGTGATTGGCCCTGCCCTTGCAAGATCATGTTTGTCCTGTTATCTGTTGTCTGCGTTTTGTGAGTCCTTCGTTTAATTAGGTGCTTATTTTTTGGCTATTTAATTCCTCTGGTATTGTTGTTTTTTTCATGTTTAATTCCTCTAAAATTGTTGTTTTTTCATGTTTAAACTTGCGCTTTAGTCTTTTTTCTTTTTCTGCAGATACTGACTGGATGTGCGACTGCCTGGCTGACTGGATGTGCGACTGCCCGATGACTAAGTTGAGTAGTTTATCTTTTTTTTTTTTTTGTTCCGGGTAGCAGGGGTAGCTCTTGATACCCTCAGGAAGTGATCGGCCCCTGCCCTTGCGAGATCACGTTTGTCCTGTTATCTGTTGTCTGCGTTTTGTGAGTCCTTCGTTTAATTAGGTGCTTATTTTTTGGCAATTTAATTCCTCTGGTATTGTTGTTTTTTCATGTTTAATTCCTCTAAAATTGTTGTTTTTTCATGTTTAAACTTGCGCTTTAGTCTTTTTTGTTTTTCTGCAGATACTGACTGGATGTGCGACTGCCTGGGCTGACTGGATGTGCGACTGCCCGATGTCCAAGTTGAGTAGTTTATGATTGTTGCGGGTAGCAGGGGTAGCTCTTGCTACCCTCAGGAGGTGATTGGCCCTGCCCTTGCCAGATCACGTTTGTCCTGTTATTTGTTGTCTGCGTTTTGTCAGTCATTCGTTTAATGGCTTATTTTTTTTGAATATTTAGTCTGAAATATTTGTTGTTTCATGTTTAAACTTGCGCTTTAGTCTTTTTTCTTTTTCTGCAGATACTGACTGGATGTGCGACTGCCTGGCTGACTGGATGTGCGACTGCCCGATGTCCAAGTTGAGTAGTTTATGATTGTTGCGGGTAGCAGGGGTAGCTCTTGCTACCCTCAGGAGGTGATTGGCCCTGCCCTTGCCAGATCACGTTTGTCCTGTTATTTGTTGTCTGCGTTTTGTCAGTCATTCGTTTAATGGCTTATTTTTTCAATATTTAGTCTGAAATATTTGTTGTTTCATGTTTAAACTTGCGCTTTAGTCTTTTTTCTTTTTCTGCAGATACTGACTGGATGTGCGACTGCCTGGCTGACTGGATGTGCGACTGCCCGATGTCCAAGTTGAGTAGTTTAGGATTGTTGCGGGTAGCAGGGGTAGCTCTTGCTACCCTCAGGAGGTGATTGGCCCTGCCCTTGCCAGATCACGTTTGTCCTGTTATTTGTTGTCTGCGTTTTGTCAGTCATTCGTTTAATGGCTTATTTTTCAATATTTAGTCTGAAATATTTGTTGTTTCATGTTTAAACTTGCGCTTTAGTCTTTTTTCTTTTTCTGCAGATACTGACTGGATGTGCGACTGCCTGGCTGACTGGATGTGCGACTGCCCGATGTCCAAGTTGAGTAGTTTATGATTGTTGTGGGTAGCAGGGGTAGCTCTTGCTACCCTCAGGAGGTGATTGGCCCTGCCCTTGCCAGATCACGTTTGTCCTGTTATTTGTTGTCTGCGTTTTGTCAGTCATTCGTTTAATGGCTTATTTTTTCAATATTTAGTCTGAAATATTTGTTGTTTTATGTTTAAACTTGCGCTTTAGTCTTTTTTCTTTTTCTGCAGATACTGACTGGATGTGCGACTGCCTGGCTGACTGGATGTGCGACTGCCCGATGACTAAGTTGAGTAGTTTATCTTTTTTTTTTTTTTTTTTTTGTTCCGGGTAGCAGGGGTAGCTCTTGCTACCCTCGGGAAGTGATCGGCCCTGCCCTTGCGAGATCACGTTTGTCCTGTTATCTGGTGTCTGCGTTTTGTGAGTCCTTTGTTTAATTAGGTGCTTATTTTTTGGCTATTTAATTCCTCTGAAATTGTTGTTTTTTCATGTTTAATTCCTCTAAAATTGTTGTTTTTTCATGTTTAAACTTGCGCTTTAGTCTTTTTTCTTTTTCTGCAGATACTGACTGGATGTGCGACTGCCTGGCTGACTGGATGTGCGACTGCCCGATGACTAAGTTGAGTAGTTTATCTTTTTTTTTTTTTTTTTGTTCCAGGTAGCAGGGGTAGCTCTTGCTACCCTCGGGAAGTGATCGGCCCTGCCCTTGCGAGATCACGTTTGTCCTGTTATCTGGTGTCTGCGTTTTGTGAGTCCTTTGTTTAATTAGGTGCTTATTTTTTGGCTATTTAATTCCTCTGAAATTGTTGTTTTTTCATGTTTAATTCCTCTAAAATTGTTGTT
The DNA here is from genome assembly GCF_054643075.1 of Acanthaster planci. Classification (NCBI taxonomy): domain Eukaryota; kingdom Metazoa; phylum Echinodermata; class Asteroidea; order Valvatida; family Acanthasteridae; genus Acanthaster; species Acanthaster planci. The sequence continues at coordinate 11,141,152 of NC_141782.1, forward strand.
TTTTCATGTTTAAACTTGCGCTTTAGTCTTTTTTCTTTTTCTGCAGATACTGACTGGATGTGCGACTGCCTGGCTGACTGGATGTGCGACTGCCCGATGTCCAAGTTGAGTAGTTTATCTTTTTTTTTTTTTGTTCCGGGTAGCAGGGGTAGCTCTTGCTACCCTCAGGAAGTGATTGGCCCTGCCCTTGCAAGATCATGTTTGTCCTGTTATCTGTTGTCTGCGTTTTGTGAGTCCTTCGTTTAATTAGGTGCTTATTTTTTGGCTATTTAATTCCTCTGGTATTGTTGTTTTTTTCATGTTTAATTCCTCTAAAATTGTTGTTTTTTCATGTTTAAACTTGCGCTTTAGTCTTTTTTCTTTTTCTGCAGATACTGACTGGATGTGCGACTGCCTGGCTGACTGGATGTGCGACTGCCCGATGTCCAAGTTGAGTAGTTTATCTTTTTTTTTTTTTGTTCCGGGTAGCAGGGGTAGCTCTTGCTACCCTCAGGAAGTGATTGGCCCTGCCCTTGCAAGATCATGTTTGTCCTGTTATCTGTTGTCTGCGTTTTGTGAGTCCTTCGTTTAATTAGGTGCTTATTTTTTGGCTATTTAATTCCTCTGGTATTGTTGTTTTTTTCATGTTTAATTCCTCTAAAATTGTTGTTTTTTCATGTTTAAACTTGCGCTTTAGTCTTTTTTCTTTTTCTGCAGATACTGACTGGATGTGCGACTGCCTGGCTGACTGGATGTGCGACTGCCCGATGACTAAGTTGAGTAGTTTATCTTTTTTTTTTTTTTGTTCCGGGTAGCAGGGGTAGCTCTTGATACCCTCAGGAAGTGATCGGCCCTGCCCTTGCGAGATCACGTTTGTCCTGTTATCTGTTGTCTGCGTTTTGTGAGTCCTTCGTTTAATTAGGTGCTTATTTTTTGGCAATTTAATTCCTCTGGTATTGTTGTTTTTTCATGTTTAATTCCTCTAAAATTGTTGTTTTTTCATGTTTAAACTTGCGCTTTAGTCTTTTTTGTTTTTCTGCAGATACTGACTGGATGTGCGACTGCCTGGCTGACTGGATGTGCGACTGCCCGATGTCCAAGTTGAGTAGTTTATGATTGTTGCGGGTAGCAGGGGTAGCTCTTGCTACCCTCAGGAGGTGATTGGCCCTGCCCTTGCCAGATCACGTTTGTCCTGTTATTTGTTGTCTGCGTTTTGTCAGTCATTCGTTTAATGGCTTATTTTTTTTGAATATTTAGTCTGAAATATTTGTTGTTTCATGTTTAAACTTGCGCTTTAGTCTTTTTTCTTTTTCTGCAGATACTGACTGGATGTGCGACTGCCTGGCTGACTGGATGTGCGACTGCCCGATGTCCAAGTTGAGTAGTTTATGATTGTTGCGGGTAGCAGGGGTAGCTCTTGCTACCCTCAGGAGGTGATTGGCCCTGCCCTTGCCAGATCACGTTTGTCCTGTTATTTGTTGTCTGCGTTTTGTCAGTCATTCGTTTAATGGCTTATTTTTCAATATTTAGTCTGAAATATTTGTTGTTTCATGTTTAAACTTGCGCTTTAGTCTTTTTTCTTTTTCTGCAGATACTGACTGGATGTGCGACTGCCTGGCTGACTGGATGTGCGACTGCCCGATGTCCAAGTTGAGTAGTTTAGGATTGTTGCGGGTAGCAGGGGTAGCTCTTGCTACCCTCAGGAGGTGATTGGCCCTGCCCTTGCCAGATCACGTTTGTCCTGTTATTTGTTGTCTGCGTTTTGTCAGTCATTCGTTTAATGGCTTATTTTTCAATATTTAGTCTGAAATATTTGTTGTTTCATGTTTAAACTTGCGCTTTAGTCTTTTTTCTTTTTCTGCAGATACTGACTGGATGTGCGACTGCCTGGCTGACTGGATGTGCGACTGCCCGATGTCCAAGTTGAGTAGTTTATGATTGTTGCGGGTAGCAGGGGTAGCTCTTGCTACCCTCAGGAGGTGATTGGCCCTGCCCTTGCCAGATCACGTTTGTCCTGTTATTTGTTGTCTGCGTTTTGTCAGTCATTCGTTTAATGGCTTATTTTTCAATATTTAGTCTGAAATATTTGTTGTTTTATGTTTAAACTTGCGCTTTAGTCTTTTTTGTTTTTCTGCAGATACTGACTGGATGTGCGACTGCCTGGCTGACTGGATGTGCGACTGCCCGATGACTAAGTTGAGTAGTTTATCTTTTTTTTTTTTGTTCCGGGTAGCAGGGGTAGCTTTTGCTACCCTCGGGAAGTGATCGGCCCTGCCCTTGCGAGATCACGTTTGTCCTGTTATCTGGTGTCTGCGTTTTGTGAGTCCTTTGTTTAATTAGGTGCTTATTTTTTGGCTATTTAATTCCTCTGAAATTGTTGTTTTTTCATGTTTAATTCCTCTAAAATTGTTGTTTTTTCATGTTTAAACTTGCGCTTTAGTCTTTTTTCTTTTTCTGCAGATAACTGACTGGATGTGCGACTGCCTGGCTGACTGGATGTGCGACTGCCCGATGTCCAAGTTGAGTAGTTTATCTTTTTTTTTTTTTTTGTTCCGGTAGCAGGGGTAGCTCTTGCTACCCTCAGGAAGTGATTGGCCCTGCCCTTGCAAGATCATGTTTGTCCTGTTATCTGTTGTCTGCGTTTTGTGAGTCCTTCGTTTAATTAGGTGCTTATTTTTTGGCTATTTAATTCCTCTGGTATTGTTGTTTTTTTCATGTTTAATTCCTCTAAAATTGTTGTTTTTTCATGTTTAAACTTGCGCTTTAGTCTTTTTTCTTTTTCTGCAGATACTGACTGGATGTGCGACTGCCTGGCTGACTGGATGTGCGACTGCCCGATGACTAAGTTGAGTAGTTTATCTTTTTTTCTTTTTTTCCGGGTACCAGGGGTAGCTCTTGATACCCTCAGGAAGTGATCGGCCCTGCCCATGCGAGATCACGTTTGTCCTGTTATCTGTTGTCTGCGTTTTGTGAGTCCTTCGTTTAATTAGGTGCTTATTTTTTGGCAATTTAATTCCTCTGGTATTGTTGTTTTTTCATGTTTAATTCCTCTAAAATTGTTGTTTTTTCATGTTTAAACTTGCGCTTTAGTCTTTTTTGTTTTTCTGCAGATACTGACTGGATGTGCGACTGCCTGGCTGACTGGATGTGCGACTGCCCGATGTCCAAGTTGAGTAGTTTATGATTGTTGTGGGTAGCAGGGGTAGCTCTTGCTACCCTCAGGAGGTGATTGGCCCTGCCCTTGCCAGATCACGTTTGTCCTGTTATTTGTTGTCTGCGTTTTGTCAGTCATTCGTTTAATGGCTTATTTTTTCAATATTTAGTCTGAAATATTTGTTGTTTCATGTTTAAACTTGCGCTTTAGTCTTTTTTCTTTTTCTGCAGATACTGACTGGATGTGCGACTGCCTGGCTGACTGGATGTGCGACTGCCCGATGTCCAAGTTGAGTAGTTTATGATTGTTGCGGGTAGCAGGGGTAGCTCTTGCTACCCTCAGGAGGTGATTGGCCCTGCCCTTGCCAGATCACGTTTGTCCTGTTATTTGTTGTCTGCGTTTTGTCAGTCATTCGTTTAATGGCTTATTTTTCAATATTTAGTCTGAAATATTTGTTGTTTCATGTTTAAACTTGTGCTTTAGTCTTTTTTCTTTTTCTGCAGATACTGACTGGATGTGCGACTGCCTGGCTGACTGGATGTGCGACTGCCCGATGTCCAAGTTGAGTAGTTTAGGATTGTTGCGGGTAGCAGGGGTAGCTCTTGCTACCCTCAGGAGGTGATTGGCCCTGCCCTTGCCAGATCACGTTTGTCCTGTTATTTGTTGTCTGCGTTTTGTCAGTCATTCGTTTAATGGCTTATTTTTCAATATTTAGTCTGAAATATTTGTTGTTTCATGTTTAAACTTGCGCTTTAGTCTTTTTTCTTTTTCTGCAGATACTGACTGGATGTGCGACTGCCTGGCTGACTGGATGTGCGACTGCCCGATGTCCAAGTTGAGTAGTTTATCTTTTTTTTTTTTTTTTGTTCCGGGTAGCAGGGGTAGCTCTTGCTACCCTCAGGAAGTGATTGGCCCTGCCCTTGCAAGATCATGTTTGTCCTGTTATCTGTTGTCTGCGTTTTGTGAGTCCTTCGTTTAATTAGGTGCTTATTTTTTGGCTATTTAATTCCTCTGGTATTGTTGTTTTTTTCATGTTTAATTCCTCTAAAATTGTTGTTTTTTCATGTTTAAACTTGCGCTTTAGTCTTTTTTCTTTTTCTGCAGATACTGACTGGATGTGCGACTGCCTGGCTGACTGGATGTGCGACTGCCCGATGACTAAGTTGAGTAGTTTATCTTTTTTTTTTTTTTGTTCCGGGTAGCAGGGGTAGCTCTTGATACCCTCAGGAAGTGATCGGCCCTGCCCTTGCGAGATCACGTTTGTCCTGTTATCTGTTGTCTGCGTTTTGTGAGTCCTTCGTTTAATTAGGTGCTTATTTTTTGGCAATTTAATTCCTCTGGTATTGTTGTTTTTTCATGTTTAATTCCTCTAAAATTGTTGTTTTTTCATGTTTAAACTTGCGCTTTAGTCTTTTTTGTTTTTCTGCAGATACTGACTGGATGTGCGACTGCCTGGCTGACTGGATGTGCGACTGCCCGATGTCCAAGTTGAGTAGTTTATGATTGTTGCGGGTAGCAGGGGTAGCTCTTGCTACCCTCAGGAGGTGATTGGCCCTGCCCTTGCCAGATCACGTTTGTCCTGTTATTTGTTGTCTGCGTTTTGTCAGTCATTCGTTTAATGGCTTATTTTTTCAATATTTAGTCTGAAATATTTGTTGTTTCATGTTTAAACTTGCGCTTTAGTCTTTTTTCTTTTTCTGCAGATACTGACTGGATGTGCGACTGCCTGGCTGACTGGATGTGCGACTGCCCGATGTCCAAGTTGAGTAGTTTAGGATTGTTGCGGGTAGCAGGGGTAGCTCTTGCTACCCTCAGGAGGTGATTGGCCCTGCCCTTGCCAGATCACGTTTGTCCTGTTATTTGTTGTCTGCGTTTTGTCAGTCATTCGTTTAATGGCTTATTTTTCAATATTTAGTCTGAAATATTTGTTGTTTCATGTTTAAACTTGCGCTTTAGTCTTTTTTCTTTTTCTGCAGATACTGACTGGATGTGCGACTGCCTGGCTGACTGGATGTGCGACTGCCCGATGTCCAAGTTGAGTAGTTTAGGATTGTTGCGGGTAGCAGGGGTAGCTCTTGCTACCCTCAGGAGGTGATTGGCCCTGCCCTTGCCAGATCACGTTTGTCCTGTTATTTGTTGTCTGCGTTTTGTCAGTCATTCGTTTAATGGCTTATTTTTCAATATTTAGTCTGAAATATTTGTTGTTTCATGTTTAAACTTGCGCTTTAGTCTTTTTTCTTTTTCTGCAGATACTGACTGGATGTGCGACTGCCTGGCTGACTGGATGTGCGACTGCCCGATGTCCAAGTTGAGTAGTTTATGATTGTTGCGGGTAGCAGGGGTAGCTCTTGCTACCCTCAGGAGGTGATTGGCCCTGCCCTTGCCAGATCACGTTTGTCCTGTTATTTGTTGTCTGCGTTTTGTCAGTCATTCGTTTAATGGCTTATTTTTTCAATATTTAGTCTGAAATATTTGTTGTTTTATGTTTAAACTTGCGCTTTAGTCTTTTTTGTTTTTCTGCAGATACTGACTGGATGTGCGACTGCCTGGCTGACTGGATGTGCGACTGCCCGATGACTAAGTTGAGTAGTTTATGATTGTTGCGGGTAGCAGGGGTAGCTCTTGCTACCCTCAGGAGGTGATTGGCCCTGCCCTTGCCAGATCACGTTTGTCCTGTTATTTGTTGTCTGCGTTTTGTCAGTCATTCGTTTAATGGCTTATTTTTTCAATATTTAGTCTGAAATATTTGTTGTTTTATGTTTAAAC